>NC_056732.1:901484366-901701866 GCF_019279795.1 Protopterus annectens
GAAAACAGTCTTTAAGGGGATATTAAAGTATCTGCTGCTCATGCAATGGTTTTTGTGTGAAAGTCAGCTTTAAAAATAACACAACAAGATACATTTATTTTCATGCTTGATCTATGGCTGTCAGATGACTTTCTCTATAAAACTGAGTAATATGAGAAGAAATGTGTAAGACTGAGCACTGTGACCTGTAGGTTGGAGTCTGCACATGTGAATGAGCTCTGTGATTCTCACATTGTGCATTCACGGTGCCTTTATGCAGTGCACTATGCCACAAGTAGATTACTGCAAATGTTACTAGCACAAGGGGGAGAAATATAAAAACGTCATACCCCCATTTGCATAATGTCCTGGCATTAACAGGCACATTTTATATGTGCTTCAGTTTGTGTAACAGCACAAGATGGCAGTATTCTGCAGTGAAGGAGCAGTGTTGCAGTGAGTATGTTAAGTAACAGAGTGCTGTTTATGCAAATGCTAACAGTCTGAACAAATGTTACTGAAACTACTTTCAGCACAGTGGAAATTGGGTGATCTTTCCCATGGGGGGGGGGGGGGGCTGCAGGGGAGCTTGCTCAACTACAAATAAATCCTTAATCTGAAGTTCACTAAGAGTAGTTTTACTGAGTTTGCTGCAGATATTCATGTTTGAGGAATTAGTTGTCAAACTATCAAAATAATAACTCCATAAAGCAGTGGCCAGTAATGGTCATATCTAGTGTCCACTCTTCCTCCCCAAGATAATATATTTATTTTATTTATTTAACATTTGTTTACCAGGAAAGCCCGACTTGGAGCAAAGCCAATTTTCAGTGGATGCCCGGGGACAAATGCTCCAAACGCATGTCTTTGTAATATGGGAAGAAACCGGAGCACCCGGAGGAAACCCACACAATAATACAGAAGTCATTTCTTAACATTGACTCCTCCCAGCACAAAACACCAGCAATAAGCATATTGACTCTTTATTATCAAAGTTCAGCTTTCTCATACAAAGAAATAAGCCATCGCTATTAATCAGGGTTTTCCATCCTTCCTTGAACTTACGCATTTTATAACTCTTATTTGTATAAAATTTGTTCGTCACATTAGCCCACCTGGCAGTGCCCCTTCCAAATGGGACCCAAGAGTCAGACAAAAGTTAGATAAAATAAACCAGATCTTAAAATCACAAGTATGATGTATCAAGGTTTTGTAAAGTTGTTATACAGAATGATTGAATAAACTGTGTTTAAGCAGGACAGTGGAATATAACATAAATAATATGAGATGTAAACAGCCCTAAACCTAATGCAACAAAAGTATAAAGTAAATTAGTGATAGGTTAGGAAGTAATAGGTAACGAAAAACAGAAAGTTGTGTTAGTGGTGCAGCAGGTTAGTGCAGAATATTATGGGCTTTATTACCACATGAGGTAGATCAATAGCTGAGAGTGCAGTGTAGTAAAGTGGGGTGCTGCACTCCTGAATGTGTCATCAGTTAGATAAGATATTAAACTAAGCTCCCATCTTCTTCAGTAGTTGGTAATTCAAGTGGATGTAAAGGATTACCTATTGAAAAGAACAGAAGAAATTCCTGGTGCCCTGGCCAAATTTCCCCAAATAGTATAAATGCCACATCAGGTCTCCCCTGTAGAGGGGCTAGTAGTCTATTGGGACTAACCTGTCAACAAAAGGATAAACTAAAAAAAGAAAAAAAAAACAAAAACATCTTACTGATTGCACATTTAGGGCATGTTGCGTTTTTGCTAAATAAAGCATTGCATGCATTTTTGAAGGGTGAAAAGTGAATGGCTTTCCTTTCTTTGCTTGAAATTGAGCTCCATGTTTGTCTGGAAAATAGAGGGAGCTCTGTCACCAGTTTTGGCAGATGTTTTGTCAACACAAAGGAAAGTGTTGTTAGTGAATCTGAGGGTGCTGTTTGTTTTATACCATTTTAGCATAAAACTGGAGGGATGAATATCCATTGTACAGGATTTTGTGAGTGAAGGTAAAATGAATGAGGTTTACCTCATTTCTGAATGACATGCAATTTGCCTTATTGAGAATTTTGCAGATGGGAATATTACTTATCATCAGTGAACCAGAAAATTTTACAGTTTTATAGGAGGTAGATTCCAGTTTGCTTGCTGAATCGAAAATGTTGCAGTTCTATAGCAGGTAGATTATAATTTGCTTGATATAGGCTTATGAAGATTACCGAGAGCTGAGAATTCATTAAAATGTTTGGGCAGAAGACACGTGCTTGCTAAGATGCTTTGGACGAAGGAAATAAGTAATCTTTGATGCAGTATAGGGTACCAAGTTTGGGAGAATATTCTGAGCTATGATATTGGTGTGATCCATGAATATAAGCTTACTATCAACAGTTATACCCAAGTACTTATACTATTCTATTAGGTATTGTTGACTGTAACTGAGAGAAGGGATTTTGTCTCCCTGTTGACAAATATTATTTTGTTTTTCTTCTAATTCAAGATAAGCTTTGAGCCCTTTAGCCAAGGAGGTAATGTGTTTGTTGTGGGCCACATATGGTATATAACTACAGCTATGTTAGGTACACTGCATAACATTGTAATCATTGACACATCGCAGGACTTTAAAGCTGTTTATATGAAGACGAACGTCACTTGTAAAAAATAAAAATAGTAGCTTCAGTATACAGCCTTGGAGAAACATCAGTATTTGGTGTCATTTTGTGAGATGCATAGCTGTTATAGATTGTATTTTATGCTTTATTTAGTTTGTGAACCACTGGACATTTGCATGTTCACAGCCTAGCTGTAGAGGTCTGTGCACTATTATGTTAATACTGATAATGTCAAATGCCTTTGAGAAATTAACAAATGGTGTAGCTGTTACACTGGCTTTATTGCATCCAGATGTTACATCATTTAATATTAGTATTGTCTAGTTACTGTGGCCAAAATCAAATCTGTGTTGTAAGTTAGTTGAATATGGAGTATTTTATTCATTTAATATTTGTTTACTGGGAAAGTCCGACTGGAACAGAACTCATTTTCAGCAGAGGTCTGGGGAGAAATGATCCAGAGGCAAGTCTTTGGATTGTGTGAGGAAACAGCAGCACCTGGAGGAAAGCCACACAAACACAGGGAGGATATGCAGACTCCAGACAGAAGGCATCCTAGCTGAGAATCAAACCAGAGAACTTCTTTCTGTGAGGTGACAACACTAACTGCTGCACCACTGTGCCACCCATCCTTTCAAGGATTTTGGACAAAGGACTTATATTGGCCAGTAATGTTCAATTTTTAGTTTATTATCACCTTTGAATAGTACGATTAATTTGCAATCCATCAAAATCACAGGAAAGCTACCTTTCATGAAGCTTTTGTTGAAAAAACAGTATTAGTGGGTCTATGAATCTATGAAATGTTTTATAGCAGTAGGCGATACATTCTATGTAGTTTTGTTTTAGTTGCAGTCTCCTTATATCACCAAATGCATCAGTCTGAAATGTGAAAATGGGAATTGTTCAGGCCAGTGTTTTAGATGGTAATTCAGTAGATGGAATGCTTTTATTTGCACACGTGCTAATGGTGTTTGAAGTGGCTTGCAAAGACAAAAGCTATGTCCTGATTGTGGGTGGCTGTTGTCAATACTTTCAACTTACCCATAATTTTTGACAACATTACAAATCATTTTGACAATATTATGAAAAGCAGATGGTTTATTTTTCAGTGTGCTCTAACTGTACGTAGAAGTTTTCCTTTGCTAGTTTAAGTTGCCTTTGACATCCATTTCTTAGTTCCTTATATTTTTCAAGGTTTAAGCATCTGTGATGTTTTCTTATGTTTTCCAGGCTGAGTCATTCCCCTTCATAAGTCTTTTAGTTGAAGTGTCAATCCGTCTCCCATTCCTTGTTTCTGGAAACACTGGGAAACATAACAGTCCCACCAAGCACCCTAATATTGGGTGATTTCAAGTACCCAAACATTAACTGGGAGAACTACTCAAGTACTAACTCCCTTGCCCAACTTTTCCTAGAATTTATAAACTCAAATGCCCTAGTTCAACTGGTCAACACTCCCACCAGAGGTGACAACATATTGGACCTGGTCATCATGAACATGGGCGACCGGTGTTCCATACCAGAGGTCAACCCCTCGCTTGTTAGATCTGACCATAAACAAATCACTTTGGATATCCATATTCCGCCCCCATCCTATCCATATAATTTTCAGTATTAAACACAACAATTCCACCCCCCTTGTCTGCCGGTCTAATAACTAAAAAGGAGAGCAACTTCAGCAATACCAAAACCAATATGATATGTGCCCTTCTAGACTTGATTCTAGAGAATAATGTTTTTTTTGTTTGAAAGAGAGATTTTTCTTCAGAAAGTGGGAGTTGCTATGGGCACGACATGTGCCAACACATATGCCAGTATTGTTTTGGCCCAATGGGAGAAATACATGTTTTTTACCTCTGACATGTACAAGCAGCACATTATGTTTTATAAATGTTTTGTGGATGATATCTTCTTTGCTTGGCATGGTGATGAGACACAATTAGATACATATGTTAGGTTCCTTGATAACACAACTGGGTACCTATCCTTCTCCCTTAGTCACTCCAAAGATGAAATCAGCTTTCTGGATGTAACTGTGAGTAAAAATATGTTTGGTAATATCTCAACCAGAATACATAGGAAGGATTGTAGGAAGAACAACATTCACCACTCCAGTATGCATCCTAGACACATTACTAAGACTATAGTTAAGAACCAAGTCTTACGCTGCAAGAGATTACATACAGACAGGGAAGAATTAACGGAAGCCATGAGTCGTCTCACTACAGACTTTGTTGAGAGAGGATATAAGAAGTCTGATATTGACAAAGCAATAGTGGAAGTAGATTCATATGAAAGTTACAAACCAGACCCTACTATTCAGATGAGCATCTAGTGAATGCACTCCCAGAAAGGCAGATCTCCTCAACATCTGTGAATAGGCTATGTCTTACTTTTTCTAATGACGTCAACAAGACATGTGACATAATTAAAAAGAACTGGCCCATTCTCCTTACTGACCCTGAAATCAGTTGTGTTGTTGGTTCTATACCCAGATTTAGTTTTCAAAAATGGCAAGAATTTGAAAAAGGAACTTTGTTGCAAACAGAAGAAAATATGTGACAGGTTTGTCTCTCAGTGTAGAGGGACTTTTTCTTGTAGAAATTGCAGAATTTGTAATAGTATTTGGTCTACTTGCATGATTTTACAACCTGTGCATCAGACGCCTGTAGAGTTTTTATTTTATGCAGATTGCTGTGTATTTTGCAAAGTGTAATCTCTGTAGTGCATTCTACATTGGTAAAACCAATAGAACTTTAAAGGAAAGGGTAATGGAGCATCTTAATGATATTAGGAACAGCAAGCTTACTCATGCACTAGCCAAGCATGTTTTAGATTGTGGAGACCAGCACAATTTAAAATTTTTGGTTTTGCAGAAAATGAATGTGAGTTTTAGAGAAGGTGACATTAACAATGAAACTGAATATGCTGAATTTATGCTGAATTAAGGTGGATAGTGGACTTTAAAGCATACTTATCACCTGGCCTTAACAGTGTTGTGTCCTTAAAACCTCTGTTGAAAAAAAGATGGTTGCTTCACTGATTTTTAAAGAATTTGTATTGGTTGTTGGTTTTATTTAAACCTTGTGTGCTAATTTATTTGTGTATTAAGGTCTGATGAAGAGGATTGCATCGAAAGCACTTACCTAACTTTGTGTTTTAGAATAAATTTCAATTATTTTATTCTCCAGCCTACAAGTCTCTTTACTCATCATTAACAGAGACATTGGGAACCTCCAAAAACTGGACCCTACCCAGTTTGGCTTTGTTAAGGGCAGATCATGCCTCCTAAACCTGGTGGACTTCTTTGAGACAGTTACCAAGGCTGTAGACGAGGGAAAGGTGGTACACACAGCCTACCTAGACCTCGCTAAGGTCTTCAACACCATTCCACATTTTGGTATTATAGACAAGCTCAACAGCCTGAACATAAACCCCAACATCACAAGATGGGTTGCCAACTGGCTCATGGACAGAACCCACATGGTGAGAGTTGTGGGAACTAGGTCTGACTCTAAACCGGTTACAAGTGGCATTCCCCAGGGCTCAGTCCTAGGACCCCTCCTGTTCGGCATATACTTCTCAGAGGTACAGGCAAGCACCGGAGGACTATGGCTGACCAAGTTTGCAGACGACTGCAAACTAGGGGCTATAATTGACTCTCTGGTGGACACAGACATCCACCAAAAGAGTCTCACTGAGACAGATACCTGGTGTCAAAATCATGGCCTCAAGTTAAATGCCAAAAAGTGCATCGTCATCCCCTTTGGAAAAAACAAAGTACCCACAAACTACCACATAGTTGGTAGTCCCCTAAATACGGAAGACGTAATAAGGGATCTGGGGACCCAAGTAGATAGTAATCCCACCTTTGATAATCACATTGCCAAAGTGGTTAGAAAATCTTTCTACGTGGCCCACCTAATCACAAAAGGGTTTGCATCCAGATCAAAAGAGGTCATTGTGCCCCACTACTTATCACTCATCAGACCCATCATAGAGTACAACGCCCCATTTGGGATGTACCTTACAAGACACCTGCAACAGCTGGAAAGACCACAGACGTACATCACCATGAGGGTGACTGGCCTCAAACAGATGCCCTATGCAGCTCGACTGAAGAAACTCCAGTTGTACTCGGTTGCATACCGCCTACTCAGAGGTGATCTCTGCCTGACATACCAGGCCATGTCGAACCCAGAATTGATGGACATGCTCAACCTAATGAAAACCTTATCCCCTCGAGCCACACGCTCTAGGGATCTAAACCTCACCACAACAATAAATAGGACGTCCTGGAGGGATAAATTCCTGTCCCAGAGACTTCCCATGCTTTGGAACAAGATCCCAATCTACATTAGGCAGATCTCCTCACTAACACTCTTCAAAAGAAACCTTGACGAGTGGATGGGAAACAGAAAGTTTACCTCGGGGATCACTTCAGTGGCTCTGCTGGACAGAGGCACAGGGAACTTATCTAAGGGGACAGCGAAAGCCAACACATTCTGGCTAGACTTATAAATACCTTCAGGCACATAGCCTAGTACCAACCTATGAACCTATGAACCATTTGAGTGATATATTTTTAATTTTGACAATTACAACAGGTGTATAGTTTTCTATGATAATCTATAAGTTACTGAACAGAGTTCTGCCATTACTCCTGATGGTATATAAAGCTCATTTCCCAGGAGAAACATTTCTACTTCCATATACCTCTCACAGCAGTGGTAGCCCTACACCAAATCACTGTTTTATGCCAAACGTGAATGTGGTGTAACTGAACCATTCTTAAAGCAAGCTACTTATGCAACAAATAACCTCCATTTGTTTTGCATGAGACTGTGTCACAGTAGCGATGATGTGTCTGTCCCTACAAGAATCAGAACACTTCTGAGTGCATGAGTGCATGAGTGAATGAGGTGTAGCAGGCCCACTGTTAAAGAAGTGTGCTGAGCCATGGCAGTCCATTTAGAGTGGTTCAGTAGTGATACTCTGCACAAGTAGCCCCAACAATATGCAACATCTTTCTGCTGTCAATCAAGCATAGATTGATATATGGCACAGGGTAATATTTGTGAGCATTCTGCATGCTTTGTTGCGCAGTGCAATAAGAATAAATCCTTTGCCACAGTTTATATCATATAATACTACTACTGAAGTGACATTTATGAATCTCACGGACACTTCATCACTTGTATTGTATAGAACAAACCTGTGTCTGTGGCTTATCTGTTTTGCATCTTGCAATTATTTCTCATACATTAAAAATTAAGCTATACAAGACCACACATGAATATTTTTTTTTTGAGAAAATGGGGTTAATACTTTAATCCTTATAAAATCTTCAGAGTTTATCCTGATTTCCTCAGCATAAGCATAGCTTGCACTGCCCACACATTGATTTTCACAATATACAATTGAGCACGGTTTCATTTTATGTTAGCTCCTGGGGGTAGTTTAATGAGTTTCTTGAAACATTGCTTCTAAGAAGTAATGCAAATAGCTGCTGACAATTGAAACAACTTGTTCAACAATCATGTCGAATAAGTATCTTTGCCAGCACTATGGCTAAAATGCTTTCAGAAATGTTTCTTTCCTGGCTTTCCAGCTGTTCACCCAGTTGGTCCATATTATACACTGATTGTGTTTTATCACCTTCTTTTTTTGTAACATTATATACAGCTCACCTAATACATTTTTATGTGTATGTTGATATCAGTACTTCTTTGATTTCATCCTAAAGTATTTGCACGATAACGTTTGTATATCACTTTATTACTGTCAGAATGAAGGCCTCGCAGAAGTACATCTGCAAAACGAATACTGTATTTCAAAATAGATAAATACTGATAGAAAGTATAACATTATAAACTAGTCTTTTTAGTTAACTTGTTTTAGATTTTTACTTCATTCTAAACTTCAATTTAAAAATCTATAAAAACTGTATAATAAACGGCTGGTTTCTTTGATTTGACATCAATACAGGACAGAGGCCTTTTAGTACTAATTTATTTCAGATAACAAAAAACAAATCAAAAATGGATTTTTTTATTTTGTTTGTACTCTAAAAAGTGCCAAATTAACTGGGTATATGGCATAGCTAAGCTTGATACTGAAAAACAAAACCAAGTTCCAAGTGTTGAAACAGGAGATAATTTGAAACATAATATGCCATCAGTGATATTTTCCATGGATGACAATATAGTTTAAAGTTGTTCCTTTTCATTTTCAGCTGCCAAGTTCACGTCAGGGCTTCATATTGCCATATTGGCTGATTTTTGTCTACATAGCTGTTAAAATGCAGCATGCTTGTTTATTGTAGATTTAGTTATTTGTTTGTTTATTTATTTATTTGACATGGAGAGAAGAGTAATTGCAAGTAATTGCTATAATAAACCAAGCACTTTTTCATTCACATTTGTCAGCCTGCTTATATGTGGAGATAAGTTTTACATCCACAGTATACTCATACTTTAAAAATATTAATTTTATATGGATGTAATGAATACACACATTACAAAACATGTGTTTCTTGATCAATTTCTGCATCATGTGCATCAATAGTTTTGGTTATTTTCCCCTTTTGTACAGCTAAGTGTACATAATCAGAAGTATAAACATGCACACACAGATAGATAGATAGATAGATAGATAGATAGATAGATAGATAGATAGATAGAGAGATAGACTGATATTTAGATGGATAGATATTTCACCATAAGCAGGTCTTGCTTATGGGTAGTATTTACCTGTTTCACCACTCACGCTGGTATCATCCAGACCTAAAGATTTCTTCATTCTTATTTTAGTACTGATTAGATTAATTACAGAAAATAACATCACCTTCAGGATGTACCTCACTCAACATATCTCAGATAACTTGACATGCACTACAGGTTTCTAACTAAGAAGATCTCAGACCTAAAGACATGAAAAGAGATTAGAAGACTATTAGGTGATCAGTTATAGGTTCATAGGTTGGTACTAGGCTGTCGTCCCTAGGGCCTATACAAGCTTAGCCATAACAATTCCCTGGTTATTTATTCATACAGTATTTACTATAGTAAACCTACAGACACTGGACCCAATCCTGTTTGGTTTCATCAAGGGAAGATCATGCCTACTCAACTTAGTGGACTTCTTTGAGAAGGTCACCAAAGCAATGGAAGAGGGCAATCTCATTTACACTGCCTACTTTGACATGGCCAAGGCATTTGACACAATACCCCACTTGGGCATTGTTGACAAATTCAAGAGGTTAGGTACAAACCCATATGTTACCCGGTGGATAACCAATTGGCTTACAGACAGGACCCAGGAAGTTAGATCTGGGGAGTTCACCTCTACAAAGAGGCCAGTCACAACTGGAGTCCCTCAGGGATCAGTCTTTGGATCGCTCCTTTTTGGATTTACTTTTCAGAAGTCAGGGCCAATGTCAGTGGTCTCTGGCTGACTAAATTTGCAGATGATTGCAAATTAGGAGCTATCATTGAATCTTAGACTGACACAAATGTTCTCCAGGAGAGGCTGACACAGACAAACAACTGGTGTCAGAGCCATGGACTAAAACTAAATGACAAGAAATGCATAATAGTATCCTTTGGGAAATTATCCATCCCTGGCAATTATTATATTGACAACACACCCCTTAGAGTTGACCCAGTAGTCAGGGACTTACGGACACAGCCATGTCAGACTCAAAGCCTGTCACAAGTGGTGTCCCACAGGGCTCAGTCCTGGGTCCACTCTTGTTCGGCATCTACTTTTCTGAAGTACAAGCAAACACAGGAGGGTTATGGCTGACAAAGTTTGCAGATGACTGCAAACTGGGCGCCATAGTCGAAAACACATCTGACACAGATATCCTTCAGAAGGGCCTCACAGAAATGGATAACTGGTGCCAGAGCCATGGCCTAAAGTTAAATGCCAAGAAATGCATAGTCATACCCTTTGGGAAAAACAAGGTTACCCCTAGCTACCATATAGGTGGCAATCCACTGAGCACAGAAGAAGTCATCAGGGATCTGGGGACCCAGGTTGACAGTAGCCTTTCGTTTGACACTCATGTTGCTAAAGTAGTTAGGAAAACCTTCTACATTGCCCACCTGATCATGAAGGGATTCACATCTAGATCAAGGGAGGTCATCGCCCCCCTGTACTTATCACTCATTAGACCTATGATTGAGTACAATGCGCCATTCGGAATGTATCTGACCAGACACCTGCAGCAGCTGGAAAGGCCCCAAATGTTCCTCACCAAAAGGATAAAGGGTCTCAAAAATATGTCTTATGCTGCCCGACTGAAAGAACTCCAGCTCTATTCAGTCTCATACCGCTTGCTCAGAGGTGACCTGTGCCTGACATATAAGGCCATGTCAAACCCTGATTTGATGAATATGCTTCACCTCAAAAAACCTTGACACGGTTATTAATAGAACATGCTGGAGGGACAGATTCATCACCCAGAGACTCCCTATGCTGTGGAACAAAATCCCGGTACATGTGAGGCAGAGCACCTTGCTGGCCTTGTTCAAGAGGAATCTTGACCAATGGATGGGGGATCGCAGATATACCTCAGGGATTACTTCAGTGTCACTGCTTGACAGAGGCACAGCAAAATAATAGGCATAGTTTTATTCAAACTAAAGGGGTGGTGAAAGCCAAATAACTATGGGCTAGGCTTATAAATGCCCTTGGGCAGATAGCCTAGTATGAACCTATGAACCTATGAACCTATGAACATAGATAGTAATCTAGCTTAGCCTTTGATCATCATGTGTCTACAGTGGTGAGGAAATAATTCTATGTTGTGCAACTTATAAACAAAGGTATGGTATCTAAGGCCAAAGAAGTCATTGTTCCACTGTATTCGGCATTCATCAGACCTATCACTGAGTACAATGCCCCTTTGATATGTACCTAACCAGGCATATCCAACAACTGGAATGTCCACAGAGATTCCTTAGTAAAAGAATACAGGGTGTAAGTAATATGTCCTATGCAGACCACCTCAAGGCCCTATCCTTATATTCTGTTTCCTACAGGCTTTTAAAGGGAGATCTATGCCTGGCATACAGTGCATTTTCAGACCTCACTCTGATGGACCATCTGCATATCCACAAAACAAACAGTATCAGAATTACCCGTTCTAAAGACTTAAACCTTGCCTGTGATATAAATAGGACCTGCTGGAGAGATAGGTATGTATCCCAGAGACTTCCTCATCTATGAAACAGGCTCCCCATCCATGTGAAGCAGAGCTCCTCCCTAACCCAATTCAAGTGCAACTTGGACAATTGGATGGGAAACCGGAAATTCATCCCTGGTTCGGCACCTATGTCTCTAATGCAAACAGGCAACCTGTAAATGGCTCATCTCCTGGGCTCATGCTTACACTTATCAGGGGTACCAGAACTTGTCAGAGATTTGGGATGTATGGCTAGGCTTAAAAAGGCCGTTGTGGTCATTAACCTAGTAAACTTTGTGAACTTTGTCAACAATGCCTGAGTGGGGCATTGTGTCAAATGCCTTGGCCAGGTCAAGGTAGGCAGTGTGAAACATTTTGCTCTCATCTATTGCTTTAGTGACCTTCTCAAAAAGTCCACCAGGTTGAGTAGGCATGACCTGCCCTTGATGATACCAAACTGGGTTGAGTCTAGTATCTGGTGATTTCCTATCCCATTACTGACCATTTCCATGATAATTCTTTCCATTGCTTTGCATATGAGACTAGTTAGACTTATGAGTCTGTAGTTTTCAGGGTCTGTAGATGGACCACCTTTGTGCAGAGGAATGACTGTTGCTTTTCTCCATTCATGAGGCATGAAGCCTGTTTTATAGTCTGCAGTTAAATAGCAATTCCAGAGGTCCTCAATAGTCATGTTTCACACTATTTGGAAGGCATCCTGGGATGTTGTCTGGACGCACTGGTGCAGTGTTCTTGGCCTTAGGGAGAGTATTAAGGACCTGTTCCTTAGTGACAACAGGGGGAATTATATTTGATGGTATTTCCTGAGGCAAAGTTGATGGGATGAAATGGGTAAAGCTGGAGTTGAATTTGTCATCCAGGAGGATTGCTATATGTTCTGGCTCAGCATAAGCGGCTCCATTTACAATGATCTCTGCATACAACTATGTATTGCCTTTGAGGTTGTGGGCATGGCTAAAGCATGCCTTGTAGTTTTCTTTAGCTTGGGAGGCCAAAGTTACCTTGAATTTGGCTTTGGTAGACCTGATTTGTGCTCTCAGTTGTTTGTTTAGTTTGATGAGCGTGCTTTTATCCTGCAGTGTGCTGGTCCTCCTAATTTTTGCCATGATTTTCCTTCTTCTATTATATAGCCTATTGGTGTTGTGATTCCACCAGGATGGCTTGTTTTTTGAGTTAGTTCTGTACTTCTTCCTGGTTGGTATAGCTGACTCATTGCAGCTATTAACATGCTTGTATTGGCTTTCTGTGAACAGTTCTGCATAGATTGCATTGTTCTCAGGGTTTATGGTGGCTTGACATTTTACCAGGCTATCACTTAATACTAGGAAGTTTGCCTTATAATAGTTACTGAATATTCCATGGTTAGCTGGGGTTCCAGGTTTTAGTTTTACTTCAAAGGAGACCATTTTGTGGTCTGACCTTACCTGGGAACATATTGCACTAGGGAGTGTGCAGCACTCTCCCATATTAGTGAGGACCTGATTCTGTATGCTTGAACCTCTTGTTGGTGTATTGACAATCTGGTCCAGTGAGTCTGTGCTTACAAAATGCAGGAATTTCTGTGCCTGTAAATTTGGTGTTGTATACGATTCCCAGTTAATAGTGGGGTTATTAAAGTCACCCACAAATATGGTACTGGGTTGGATGGTGAGTACTTTCAGTAAGTTTAAAAATATGGCATGAGTTTCTTGGGTCATTGAGGGGGACCTATATCTTGAAAGGAATTGGTATTGGATTTATCCATTCTTATTTATCTGCAAGAGTTGTGATATTATTGCTTATGTGTGACTGTATTGCATTTAAGGCTTGGATGCTTTCATTATTTTGTTTTTTTTTTTTTGTTCTTATTATCTTACAGTTTGTTTTATTTCAAATTTTGTTTTTTTCTTGGAGTTTTAAAAGGTCTTGGCTATGGTCAGTTAGAATACATTCTGCTTCAATTCACTGATTGAAAAGGAATTACATATAGCTAATTAATGGAAGGAGGTGAGAAATGTGTTTTTTTTTATTTTAGCTGCAAGTGCTGCAAGATTACTACTCATGTGTGACTGCACTGGATTTTTTCCATCCACCCCACCAGTCTGTGGTGTGGTATTAAACTTGGTGGCGTTTGAGCTGCTTTCGCCTAATGTAAACGTGGCCTTGGAAGTTCCTTCCAGTCTCATCTCATCTGTTAATTCTACTTGACACTGGAAAATCAAACTGGGAAGGTCTTCCCCTTAGATTGTTACAACTTGAGTATGTTTCATACCGTCCCACTAACTTAGTGAACACTGCAATATTTAGAGTATTAATCCTTTTTTTCCATCCTATACTTAAAATCTGTAACATGTGGGACTAGACTACCAGTTTCTAGTCAGTGTAGGAACTGCTTTTCAAGAATTGTTTGGGATTAGTGCTTCTGCTTTGCTCCTGGTGAGTGATAAAATAATCAGTGGGTCTTTATTTCCTAGCCTTCCTAGTGATTACCAGTCACTGGAAAGTCTGCAAATTGCTCCATAGCAGTCAGTTTGGGATTAATGCTATTTCTTTGTCACTGGTGAGAGAAGGAGTAGGGGTGGCCATTGATTCCTGGTAGTGTGTACGGTATATCACTGAGTGGTCTGGTTGAAGTTTTGGTGGGAACCTCTGAAGGACTTTGTGTAGCTTGGATTTCTGTTGATTCCAGCTGCTGTTCCAGAGTATATACCAAAGGACGACTACAGCAAGTGTACCGAAGCCATCAACATTTGGGTTAATACTACTACTTTGGAAGAAGCTTTAGGTCAGTGCTACTTTTTTGTTTCAGGAATGAGAATGACCGAATGATTAAAGGGTCATTGATTTCTAGCTGTTTGCAGTTGTGTTGAGAAAGGAGCAGTCTCCACTAACAGACATATAACTCTTCCAGTAACCAGCTCCCAACCTCATAGGTATACTCTCTCCACTGACAGACATACAACTCTTCCAGTAACCAGCTCCCAACCTCATAGGTATACTCTCCCCACTAACAGACATATAGCTCTTCCAGTGGCCAGCTCCCAGCCTCATAGGTGCTACTCTCCCCACTAACAGACATATAGCTCTTCCAGTAACCGGCTCCCAACCTCATAGGTGCTACTCTCCCTTCAGCCCACATTAGTAAGCACCTGAAGAGTGGATTTGTACTTTCAACTTTCTGTTGCTAGTTTGTTTCAAATGGGCATTCTGAGACAATGTAGTAATTGCTTCATATTTACTGAAAACTCCTGAGTAAGTAAAGAAAATGATACACATGATATTGCAGGCAATGTTCTCACACTAGCCACTGCAAATGATGAACAGGTTGTCAGTAAAACACTATACCACACTATACCTATCATACACAATACAGACCAAATACATAGACCTGCAGATGGTGAGGATTTTAGCACTAACCTACTTAAACCACATAGGCCTCCTAAATGTAACCTAGGGAAAATGTACAGCAGCCTCACAAACACTCAACTCAGGCCACACCCACACTGAAACATGCCTCTGGCTCACAGTGCCTAATCTCAAAAGTCCATAAAGCAAACCTCTACATAAATCAACACGCATGTCATGCATGACTCCATAGTGGGACACAGTGATACACCACTCACTTGGCTGAATAAGGAGAGGGTCAGTTAACTGCCTATTGGGTGCAGGATTCATTACATCAGGCAGACACTCAAGTCCTTGCACCACCAGTACTATATTATACTGTCATAGTACATGTGGGATTAAATGATGTGAAACTTACCTTTCTGGACAATATGAAGGGAGACATGGTTGAGGTCTTGGAAGATTTACCATGACAGGTAAGAAGTGAGCCTTGATCAGCGTTTTACCATCACTAAGAATGATGATGTTATATGAAGAAAAGATTATTGACCTTAAAAATTGGTTTAGCTTTTGGTGTCAATCAAGGGAGGGTCCAATATATGCATCAGCCTGGTTAGGCATATTTGCTAAAACCTTGCACACCCCTACAGTGTATTTCATAGGCAATGCCAGTTTTCCAGAGCGTCAAATTTAACAAAACAGAATCCAGTTAACATAAAGGCATTGCTGCTCAATGCTAGGAATCTCAACAGAAGCTTCTTTCTCTATAGGCTTTGTTTACCCTGGAAAGTATCAATATCTGTATCATCATGGTGACCTAGTTTAAGATCATTAAGAACACCTCATCAGTTTCAACACTTATCATGCATTCAGACCCAAGCTTTCAGCACCTATCATGTATTCTGGCCTACTGTACTAGATGAAGACCTTAAAGGCAATATTGTGTTTATATTCATATAACAAAATTTCACTTCTAGGTACATTAAACAGGATAATGACCCAGATCTCCTCCACATCCAATTTACCATTAATAAACCTCCTTATCACGTCACAGCTATCGGACTTCCTGTTCCCTGACCCATGCCTTCTACCTGACTAGTACAGGGCCCCTATGTTTTAGGCCAAACACCATTCTCCTAAGGCACTTCAACTACTCATCCATCAACTGGAAGACTAATACATACTGTAACGTATACTGAGAGATTTCTGGAATACATAAACACAAATTCTCTGGACCAGTTAGTCCACACCTAAACTAGGAGAGACAAAATCCTGGACTTGGTCCTCACCAATAAGGGACACCTCTGTTCCTCAGCTCTTGTAACAGAAAAGGTTCATTAGATATACCAGGTAAAAAATAAAAATAAAAATAAGGTTCCAAGTGCCATGTATAAATAGGCCGGAAAGTTTTAATGAAAAATCCACAGTAAAAATCCACTAATGCATTTTTCTTTAAAGCTTCATGAGATTTTCACCTGGAACCTTGCTTTTATTTTGATATTCACCACAAGGCTGAAGCCAGAAGCATATTCAAATACCTCAGCATTCAGAGGTATGCAAAGGCTAATCTTCTAAAACTGAGTGAGGACTCAATTAATTTCAATATCTACCTCCAACTTGATGACCCCACTACATATGCAGAATCCCTTATCCCTAAATTCTGTGCACATGACATTAGTTGCATAGATGCATCTTCTTCCCTCCAAAGTAAATACAATGCTAAATTTAAAAATTAACACCTCTGGTGGAACCCAAATATAAACAGGCTGTACAATAAAAAAAGAAATGCTTGTACTCAGTAGTTAAAAGATGTTGAAATGCTCTTGCTAAACCTAATGAAGAACTCCAGTCCCTGATTAAATCATCCAGTGCTAGATCTGACATAAAAAGTGCCACCCAAGCAAACAATGCCCAGCACTACACAGAGCTAATGATAAATTATATCACATACCCAGACCCTAAGGACATTGCCAGTCTAATAGCAGATACTGTATATTACCAGATCAAATACCAAAATCTACACCCCCACCAAATCTCTCAAGAACAAATCCTCAAAGCAGTTTCCATGCCCAAAAGCAGTGCTTCTGTGGTTCTGGATTACATACCAGGCTGTCTACTGGTGCTATCATACCTCTTAGCTGTCCAGATTTTCACAGACTGACCACATTTTTGCCTCATATTTTGATTAATTGTTCATTAAATTTGATTTGTGGTTTTCCTGCAAATGACTTGGGACTGAAGTCACTAGATAATGACATACATTTAAGTTTCAGACTTCATATCCTTCAGAAAAATGTATGCTAGCACAAATCATATTATTCTAGCAACTTTCTAAGTTTATAAGAGCAGTATTTAAAATCTGTCCCTATTTTTGGGCCTTTGTCCCCATTACTTTAGGCTTTGTCCAGATTTCTTGCATTAAGTGTTTGAGATGTATGGGAACTATCAAACCCCTTACAGAAGCTGTTCAGTATCAGCCTAAAAACAGGCTTCATACCAGATGAATAGAGGACAGCAACTGTCACCCCCTCCCCCCATAGAAATGAGGGCATCAATGGTCCTAGGTAATTATACACCCATACATCTGACTAGGGCCTCATCTGTATGGCTATGCAGAGGATCATTATAAAATTAATAAATAAGGGCATAGGTAACCTAAAAACTCATGACTCAATCCAGTTGTGCTTTTTCAAGGGGAGAACCTGGTCAACTTCTACAAGAAGGTTACTGAAGCAATGGATGAGGGAAAATCCTTATCCACTGCATATAGAGACTTTGCAAAGGTGTTCAACACGATCCCACATGCAGGTATTGCTGAAAACTCTCCCAGCTAAATCTTAATTCCTATGTAATGCATTGTATATCAAACTGGGTTAAAGACAAAACCTAGAAAATGAAGGTAGACAGCTCTACCTCCTCAAACAGACCTGTCACTAGTGGTGTACCCCAGGGATCAGTTCTTGTGCCACTCATCTTTGGTATTTGTCTCTCAGTGGTCAGAGATAACTGTAAGGATTTATGTTTGAACAAGATTGCAGAAGACTTGGTGCCAGCATAAACTCTCTACAGGATACCAAGATCCTCCAAGAAGGCCCTTGCCAAACAAATAGCTGGTATCATAACTTTGGACTAAAACTTAGTGCCAAAAATGTATTATACTCTCCTTTAGCAAGTATGATGTCCCCAGTTACTATCCCATCTACAACACATTTCTGAAAATGTATCTGGATGTTAAGCACCTAGCAATCTATGTGGACTACAACCTGTCCTTCAATCACAATGATATCCATTTTTGTAAGAAAGTCCTTTTTCATTGTGCAGCTTATTAGTAAGGGTATGAAGTCTAGGTCCAGGGATGTGATCATTCCACTGTGTTCAACACTTACTAGGCCAGTCATTGAGTATAATGTCCCTCTTGTTATGAACATGTACTTGAATAACCACAATATTTTCCAATCAAGAAAATCAAGCCAAAATCATAAAAAAACTGCATTGTCTCAAAGCATTGTGCCTCTTCTCTGTATCATACAAGCTGCTGGGTAATATCTAGACCCTTAACAGACCCTATCCTCTCAGATCAAGTCAAATGGTGGCTTAACACCCACTCAGGAGATCTTATTGTCTTCTGCAACATAAATTGAACATGTTGAAGAGAGAGATATGTATCACAGAGAACATCATTTCTTTGGAAACAACTTTTCCTCCATATAAAGCAAACTACTTCCCTTACTCTCTTCAAATGTATTCTAGATGAATAGGTGGGTAACCAGAAAATCACCCTCAGTGTAGCACCATTGTCCCTTATGGGCAGGGGTAACATGAATGTTCTGCCCAGCTTTGGGTTATTCATACTTAAAAGGGCCAAAGACTTCATGGGACTACAGGGCTCAGCTTCTAAAGATCCTCATGGATCAATAGCCAAGTAAGTACCTTTGAATTTATGCACCTATTAGCTCCAAAATTAAACATCAGTTTAGATCACACATTTTGTCTGAAACATTCTTACATCTTATTTGTTCAATGAATAACTGATACATAATGAAGTATTTTAAATAAAACTGGAACATTAGTTTATATTGCATATATATCTTAACTGAAATAGGTTTTGTTAAGTTTAAACAACAGAAAACTTTAAAAATGAAGTGTCTTCCAAGCAACACTTCAACAAAAGAGGTTATGCTAAACTGAAATACCTGAAAGCTTATAAATACATGTGACAGTACTGCTTACCATCTGGAATCTATTGCAAATTCCAGAAGGCATTCTTCCTTTGGTCTAATGCACATAAATAGGCAAGCTCACCATCAGTTACACTGAGGCAACAATTATTTTAGTTGATGTACTTTTCATTAGTTCATGCAGCCTGAAAACACATAGCAGGGAAAGAAAGATAGGCAAGAACGAAAAATAACACTATATTCCTATTAAAAGGCAAATTAGCACAAAACTATTAAAACATTAATGCTATATTTCATTCTGAAAACTAAAGCTTGGGAACTTGTATGCTGTTATTGAACACAGAATATTCTTTCCTCAGTGGGAAAAGATGGCTGCACAGCACAGACATTTTATGCAGGTGGCTAGATAAATCAAATCATTGCTATGTCCATTGGCCTATAACAATGGAGCATACCACTTGCCAGTAGTAGGATGAGTAAAACAACACTCTGAAGTAATGTAACCATTGGCAATACATGATCTACAGGGATAGGCACCAATACACTCCAATAATCTCCTGGTACTTTTATCACCCTTGTAGCACAACATACATTTAAGGGATTTCCTATTCTTAAAGCATAATCTGGGTCATTCAGCTGCAATCTGTTTAATCTTCTCATCATCAGTTAAAATTGGCCAGTTCTTCCTAACAATATCACACATTGAATTTATGCCACTGAAATAAGAAAGGGATAGCCCAATATTGGACATAATGCTCTGAGTCGAATCTGGAACTACATTAGCAGTGCACTTAGGAGAAACATATGGCCTAGCTTTACTTACTCTCATACAATGTACCTCCTGTAGTGAGCTATCTACTTCCTTTATGGGATACCCTCTGCTGAAGAAATGTTCATATAATTCCGACATCACATTTACAAAATTGCTATCATCATTATTAAGCCTAGATATTCTCATATACTGACCTTTAAGTATGTTCCAGTAGATGTACCCAGGGTGCATACTATTTCTATGAATAACATTCTTCTTACATGGCTTCTTATATATATATTCACAATAAAATAAGCACCTGCTGCCTTGGTTATCTTCACATCTAAAAAGTTTATTTCTGAGTTCGAAGAGTTCACTGTGAACTTCAAAAAGAAGATGGTTGTTTCAAGATATTCAGCAAAATCAATAACAGGGTATATGACCCCTGCCACAACAAGAATATGTCATCAATAAATCTTTTATAAAACCTAATATACTGAGTATAACTATTACCTACAAACACTTTTGTATATTTCCAATTATCTAACACATTGTTTGCATAACTGTTGGGAAAAAACATGCCCATAGCAACTCCCAATCTCTGTAAGTAATATCTATTATCAAACAGAAAAACATTGTTCTCAAGGACTAACTCCATTTTTATTTATTTATTTATTTTTTATTTTACATTTGTTGACCAGGCTGGTCCAACTGGATATATGCCCATTTTCAGTGGAGGCCCGGGGAGAAAAGCTCCACACTTCAGAGTAGTATTTACAATACATAGGTACATTGCAAAGTTTTATCTATTATAACAGTTCCTTGCCTTTTGCCATATGAGTATAATGATTCCTATTATAAGACAGCTAAATATGTAGATACAAACATATGTAAAAATATGCGGACAGTAAGCACACTATTAATCAGTGCAGTTATACATTAAAATGTTTAAAACTATATAAGCAAAAGCACACTATTAAACCGTAAAGTCACACACACATTATTTGTTAGTATAAGATTAATTATTAAATTTTACTCTATTGATTAGTATAGCACAGTATTGTTAATAAAGGATTAAGTAGCTCAAGCTGGTATGTAGATCAGTGTGAGGATACAAGTGTGGCAGTTCGGCTGGGTTAGTACAGGGACATAGCCAGTGAGATTTAAAATATGTTTTAAGTTTGGTTTTAAATAGGAGGGTTGAGGATAGGGAGGTTAGGTGATCTGGAAGGGTGTTCCAGGTTTTACCCACAGTGTTAGAGAACAGTGAATCGTAGACCAGATCATTGGTTTTATTTATTTGAACTAATAAATTGTTTGATGAACGCAGGGACTTTAGGTTATTGTAGGGGGTGATTAGGTTAGTGAGTATTGGAGTATTTGAAGGTTGTGAAGGTTGATACAGTATTTTCTGGGCCACTATTAGTTGGTTCAGTAGAATTAGATTTGCCAGTTCTAACCAGCCAAGTTGATTAAGATTGTTGCAATGATGGATTCTGTAGGTTGACCCAGTTGCAAGTCTTGTAATATTATTGTAGGAGTTGCCAAGCTTGTTCATATTGCTATTACTATGTTTAGTATAGATAGGGGATGCATATAGAAGGGTTGAGATTAAGTGGGTATGGGCGATAGTGGTCCTGGCTAGTCAGAAAGGGTTTGATTCTATAGAGGGATCCTAGTTTTTTCTTTACTGTTTTTATAGTGTTGTTGACATGGGGCTCAAACGTAAGGTTATTGTCAATATGTACGCCAAGTAGTTTTGTGGTAGAATCAGGAGATATGACAGTACCATTAGTAGATGTAACATTGAAGTTCAGTGGGGAGGCTCTGCGGGTGGGAGTGAATAATAGCATTTTTGTTTTTTTTGGGGTTCAGAATGAGACATCGGTGAAGGAGCCATTTCTCTACTGTGCTAAACACATTTTGGGTTAAGGACTGTAATTGTGGTGGTGAGGTGGCTGCGCATATTAATGTGGAATCATCCGCACACTGAATACAGGTGGCTTGAGGTATTACAGAGTGTAGGTTGTTTGTAAAGATAGAGAAGAGGAGAGGACCGAGTATGGAGCCTTGAGCGACTCCAGGTTTAATTGGGAGGTGGGAAAACAGGCTATTCAATAGCTATAGCTTAAGCTGATCTGGCTTTTAGAATAATCACTCTTGCGAGACAGAAACAATCTAATGGAGTCAGTCCCTACATTGCTCCAAGTAACCGTAAAAAGGGGGCAGATATCAAATGTAGCCATCAAGCAAGCATGAATCTCTCTGCCATCCTTGGTGTATTTGGACAGTGTCTGCAGCAACTGTTTGTTATTCTTTAGTACAGAGGATGCCTTGTCCAATACTGGTCTCAACATCTTCTCTACATGAATAAATAATGACTCTTGTCAACCAACCACAGCCCAATGCTGTTGGTCTCATATGTGGTATTAGATGGTCTTTATGAATCTTGCATATGCTGTGTAACACTGGAGTTAGGGGATGTTCAACTATCAGGTATTTATAGAGATCAGAGGACAATAACCTACATATCAGCATATCATATAACATCACATGTACATGCTCAATCAACTTAGCTACTTGATACTTCTGTATCTGAGTAAACATGTTACAATCACCTAACATATCATTCATACTATTAAAGTAAAAACATCCATCTATTGTTATGATTGCACCTCCCTTATCTGCTAGTCGAATATATATTCTATCAAGTTCTTGCAGTTCTCACATATCCAGAAACTCACTCTTGAGTAAAGTTAAAGAATTCTTTGCTTGCACATATATTAGTTAGCTTATCAAAAACCTGTCTCACAGGTTCTACAGAATGCTTCTATCAGTGGATAAAGGGACAGAACAAAGGTGCTAGGTTTTTGTTAAATCAAAAGCTTTCATATCATGTGGAAAAATACATTTAAGCAATACATTTCTAACAAATAAATTGAGACGGTATATACATCTCTTCAAGAGCTTGCTAACATGGTTCTGTTATGAACTTAATATTCAGTTGCTATTACAACATATCAATCTTGCTAAGTAATGAGTCTTCCATAGGACTAAAAAAGTCTATGAGTAGCTTCACATAACTGAAGCTCACATCTGTATTTAGCAGCACAACTGCCATTTCTTCAGCAGCTCTGGGTACGAATCCCCAAAGGTCTTAACTACCTGCAACCCATGTGTTACCACTTTAAAGTGCAGACATGCTTCGAAGTGCAACGGTTGCCATAAAAACCTTTAAAGTTAATAAAGTTTGTTCTCTAGTTCTTTCAAAGATGTACAAAATACATCCATGTCCATACCTGGAGTCTCCAGCTGGTTATCGATCTCCAATGGACTCAGCAGCAGCAACAGATTGCTATTAACACTCATCATTCTCCCAAAATGATCACAGCACCTTGTAGCACCTATGTTATTAGGATTAAAATCCAGTTCTAGGTCAAAGCCTTCAGCCATGCACCATGTAAACACCAAACAATAGTCAATGATAAAAACACACCCATGGATAAAGATGGCCCTCAGCAAAACCAATTATAAAAACCAGATAAAGAAAAGGACTAACCAGCATGGCTAAAAACAGACAAAATCTTTAACTGATAAGCGCTTTCACGTCCTTAAGGTGCCTCATCAGACCCCATACTCACAGATAAAATTCCAATCCTTTATATACAAAAGTAAAAATCAATTAAACATCAATTATGGAGAGCATGTGACAGTTTCAAAAGTATAGTCTCATTCAGACCATACCCTTTATCAACCTGCAGCAAAATCATCCATCTTATTTCACAATTTTCAGTTTTACTCTCCACATCCCTTAGTCTCAAATCTTTAATCATCAGTTGTAATACCACAAATCTAAAAGAATGTGAACTACCAAAAACACTAACATGCTTCACCAGTGCACTTGTATTCTTAAATTTCTGTGTATTGCACATATGTTCATGGATCTGCTTCCTTAATGAGTGGTTGGTTTTCCCCACATAGAAGCACAGACATTCCATGTTAGTAGCTACATCAATCAAATCCTTACTACAACAATTGGCATATAACAATGGAGCATACCACTTGCCAGCAGTTGGATGAGTAATACATTCTGAAGTAATGCAACCACAGGCAATACATGATCTACAGAAAGTTAAGAATACAAGTACAGTGATGAAGCATGTTAGTCTTTTTGACACTTCCCTTTATTTTAGATTTATGGTTTTAATGAAGCATTACTGTTAATCAAATAGTTTATCAAGCTACAAATTATCCTCATTTCATCATCTATCCCACAGTGTGCATCCTACCACCCATCTCAGGCACTTCATTAATGAATTCATTTGGTTTTGGTAATCAACTGAATTCATAATTACAGCCCCACCCCCTTATCGGGTTTTATCACCCTAATACTGGGGCCATCAGTGAGCTCTTTCAAAAGCACAAAACCTACTATATAGCTCAGTGGATTGACCAACATATAAAGGGAGGTTTAACAAATTATCTTCAGATTTCTAAGGATTCATGGCAATTTTTGGAATTGATTAACAGCATGCCTTACAGTGAGACAGGAGTGTTTTTAACCAGTGATGTGCTTGATTTATTTTATGTAATACCTCTAGATGAAGGACTGCAGTGGTTTGAACAACAAATACCACTACAAATGCACGTCACTTTAATGGAGATGGTTTTGAAAAATAATTTCATTTATTTTGAAGGACAAACCTATAGGCAGACAACAGGAGTGGCAATGGGTGTTGCCTGTGCCCCAAGCTTCGCTAATTATGTCAATGCTAAATGAGAAGTGGATTACATTTTTTCTAGTAAATATGTTGGTAGTTGGTCACTCTGTATTAAATTTTTGGATGATGTATTTATGTTTTGGGTGGATACAGTAGAAAGATTAACAGAATTTTTGGAGTATATTAACAACAGTGTCGGATTTTTTAAATTTTCTTCTCACTTTGATGAGTTTAAGATTTCCTTTTTAGATGTGGAGATAGGGAAATATATTTCAAATGGATGCTTTTATTCCACTATTTTCTGAAAGCCCACTTTTTCTAACACCTATCTTCATTACTCAAGTTGGCATCCCAGACACCAAAAAAAGGTAGTCAAAGGCCAGCTTGTGCATATAGCAAGAATGGTGTCAAATTTGGATATGTTCCACATAGAAATTAATAAGGTACTTGATATGTATTGGAAAAGAGGTTACCCTGAAAATTGTCTAGTAGACATATATAATGAGGTTGTTTTCAAAAGAAATAATGGATTTTATACACCCATTTTAGAGAAACCACAAACAAGTACTGAATATACAGAAATTGGACATCCTGTGGTTGAACAATGTAGCAACTATAAGAACAGTTTCATAACAACATTTACATTGGACATTTATTATATTTTTGAATGTTTATGCAAAAACTGGGAAGTACTTTCTAGGGATGCTGATTTAGTAGAAAAAGTGGGGGACAAACCTTTGGTGCTATATAAGAAGGGAAAATCACTTCAAAGTTATTTGAAGAAGAGGTTTACTCCTATACTGCACACAGATAGGTTTGGTCCCCAAAAATGTGGTAATTGTTCTTCATGTCATTATATTAATAGTGCTGATAGTTTCACCATTAACCATCTGGTGTACTACATAAGGAAAATGTTGTTTTTCCTGTAATACATCTAGTATTGTCTATTTAGCCCAATGTAATCGATGTACTGCATTTTACATTGGAAAGACTAGTAAGCAGTTTAAAATTTGGATATATGAGCATATTTTGGACATTAGAAATAAAAAAAACTACCCATGCCCTTTATAGGCATGTGGAAAAAATATCAACCACAGTTTTAATTTTTTAATTATTGAGAAGGTCAAAGAAATGCTCAGGGATGGACTATTGGTGAACATCTAGATAAAAATGAGTTGAGATGGCAGTTGTTGCTGAATGCCTGTAATAACCCTGGGCTCAACAATTCGTGCTCCATTAGTTCATTATTAAAATTGAAATTGTATGGTGCTTGTTAAATCTTAGTATTTTATATTTATATACAGTGCATGTTTTAATAGTTTATTATATTTTATTTGTTCTTCTTTAACATGTGACACACCACGGGGGATATATATGGGTGTGGTTGTAATTTATTCATTGTTCTGATGAAGTTCTTTTAAATGAAAGTGCTCAGCCATTAATGGTTTGTTGTTGTGATGCTGTGAATGATTGATAAGACTGATGGGATTAGAGCAAAAACATCTCAGTAAAAGGAGTTAATTACATCTTCCTTTAGGGAACTATTTAAAGTATTGTATGTACTTTTTGAATATTGTGTCATACATGGTTTTGATAGATGGCTGTGCCCTACACAGGTGACACAATAGATTCAATGTAACCTGTTCTGCACATAATTATAATTAGATAACCTGTTATGACCATGATTATAAGAATGTACATAATTGTTTTTGCATTAAATAGTAAACAAGTCCTGTAGAAAATGTTACTTTCACTAATTATTTTAGAAACGTAACACCATGTAAAATTACCTTTCATATGTACTTTCTGGTCTTGCTATCAAAATAATAATTAAAAGCTCAAGGTTCATAGGTGTGTACTAGGCTAATTTCCCTGGAGCCTTTACACGCCTAGCCCATAGGATTACCCTGGCATCATGCCACCTGACCTTAGTTTCCAGTGCTTCTGTCGAGTAGAGCCACTGGAGTGATCCCCGAGGTGGATTTTCCATTTCCCATCCACTCATCAAGATTTCTCTTGAAGAGGACCAGTGAGGTGCTCTGTTTGACATGTATGGGAAGTCTATTCCATAGCATGGGCAGTCTCTGGGTTATGAACCTGTCCCTGCAGCACGTTCTGTTGATTGTGGTAATGAGGTTGAGGTCTCTGGAGTGTGTGGTGCAGAGGGATTGGGACTTCTTTAGATGTAGCATTTCTAATAGAGCTGGGTCAGACACGGCTTTATAAGTCAAGCAGAGATTGCCTCTAAGTAGGTGATATGAGACAGAATAGTTGGTGTTTTTTGAGTCTGTCCATATAGGACAAGCATTTGAGGCCTAGAATCCTCTTTGTGAGGTACTTTTGCAGCCTCTCCAGTTTTTTCAGGTGTCTAGTGAGGTGCATGCCAAATGGGGCATTGTACTCGATGACTGGCCTAATGAGGGAAGAGTAGAGGGAGACAATGACCTCTTTCTTCCTGGATGCAAAACCCTTTGTAATGAGATGTGCCACACAGAAGGACTTTCTGATCACAGTGGCAGTGTGGTGGTCAAAAGAGAGGTTGCTGTCAACCTGTGTTCCCAGATCTCTTATAATGCCTTCTGTATTCAGTGGACTACCATCGATGTGGTACTTCATGGGAACTGTTTTTTTCCCCCAAATGGGATGATGACACATTTTTTGGCATTGAGCTTAAGGCCATGGTTCTGACACCAGTCGATCTCAGTAAGGCCTTTCTGTAGGATGTCAACATCACTTGGGGAGTTAATGATGGCTCCCAACTTGCAATCATCTGCGAACTTTGTCAGCCAGAGTCCCTTCATGTTGGACTGGACGTCTGAGAACTAGATAGCAAACAGGAGAGGATCCAGGACTGATCCCTGTGGATCGGGACTCCACTCTTGACTGGTCGGCAGTCTGACTTGGAGTCAGCTACTTTCACACTGTGGGTTCTATCTGTGAGACAGTTTGCAACCCACCTAGTGATATAGGGGTTGATGACTAGCTTAGTGAGTTTTTCTATAATTCCTGAGTGGGCAAAGGTATCAAAGGCCTTGGCCAGATCAAAGTAGGCTGTATGAACCACCTTGCCTTCATCCACAGCTCTGGTGACTGACTCAAAGAAGTCAACCAAGTTGAGCAGGCATAATATACCCTTCACAAAACCAAACTGTGTGGGATCCAGAGTCTGGAAATTCCCTATATCATTTTTTATTAGGTCCATGATGATGTGTTCCATAGCTTTGCATATCAGACTTGTCAGGCTAATGGGGCGATAGTTCCCAGGGTCTGTAGTCACTCCTTTTTACAGTAGGGACAAAGCCTGAGGTGAGGCTGTGATTGAACAGGGCACACACGTGAGGTGCCAGTTCACTCTGTAGTTCATGTAGAACACAGCCAGGGATATTGTCAGGTCCCATAAAAGCTGTATTTGTGGCCTTGTACAGTGCTGTTTTAACCTGTGCAGCAGTAATACTGGGTGCCTGACAATCTAATGACATTGTGATTGGTCCTTTAGGGGGAAGAGAAGGAAAAAGTTGGCACTGAATCTGTCAGCCAGTATATTGGCAATATCTGTTGGCTCAGTATAGGAGGTACCATTGTGCATTAGCTCAGAGCAAGTCTGGGTATTGCCATGGAGGTTCTTTACATAACTATAGAAAGCCTTGTGGATGTCTTTACTATTGCTGCAATTCTCTTTCATAGCTAACTTTAGAGGATTTGATGAGGGATCTCACCTTTTTGTTGAGGCTGATAAGGGAGTGTTTCCAGTCTTGGGACTTCACCTTATTCCACATAACTTTCCTCCTTCTCTTGTAGAGTTTGTTTATGGTAGGGGACCACAAGATTGACTTCCTTTTTTTGGAGGAGAGCATCTTAATTCTATTGGCTATGGCGAGATCCATGCATTTGTGTACGTGTTCATACAGTGCATTGGTGTATGATTCTGTGGTCATGCAACTATTCTCCATTTGCATGGGTGCCATAAAGTTAGCTGCCTCTGTTTTTAGGAGCCCAGTGTTAGCTTTGGAGAAGTTTTTCATGGTGGTTACTTTTGCAGTGGGCTGGGATGGGAGGGATGTGGATTTCCAAGGTGATTAGTTTGTGGTCAGATCTAACCAGGGAGGAGTTGACTATTGGTGTTAAGCAATGGTCGCTCATGTTAGTAATGACCAGGTCAAGGATGTTGCTACCTCTAGTGGGGATAAGAACGAGCTGGTCCAGGGCATTGGAATTAATGAATTCCAGGAAATGTTGGGCCAGTGTAATGGTACATGAGTTGTTTTCCCTGTTAATGGAGGGGTAGTTGAAGTTGCCCAGTATGAGTGTGTTTGGTTGGACCCTAATACTCTTCAGGGTGCTTAGGAATGTGGAGTCAGTGTCTTGGGACATGGTTGGGGTCCTATAAAAGGCTATGACCTGAATCACTGCCTTTCCCCAATATTAGCTGCACCTGAAGTATCTCTGATGCATTATGTTGGGCTTCCAGTCTGGAGGTATGCATCCTTTATGAATATAAAAACACCCCCACCTTTGGAGCTTCGGTCCAAGTTCTGGGGCTGAAAGGTATGGAATAAGTATTAGCCTGGTAGTGCAGGGGTGCTTTCTGCTGCCTTGAACTAGGTCTCTGTTACAGCACAAATGTTGATGTTCTCCATTATAAGGAGTGCTTCGAGTGAGTGCATTTTGAGATTTAAACTTCTAGCATTGAGAAGCATGATCCTAAGATTGCATTTGTTTGTAACTGTTACGGTGGTAATTTTGTCTTTGGAAAACCACCTAAAAAAGGCACTATAGGGGTGGCAAGAGTCTTGGCCAGTATCCAGAAGCCCAAGGGTGACAGATGCAGGCATACCTCCCAACTTGTCCTGAATTACTTGTTTTTTACTGAGTTTTGGGGTCTAAATAATGGGGTGCCACGATTCCCAAGTGACAACCCTTCATTTCCAATTTTTTTTTCTTTATTTTTTGTTTTTTATTTTTCGTACATTGTGAGCTGACATAATCACGTGCGTGATGCCGTCAGCTCGTCAGGGCTACCAGCCTGTCGGAATCAAGCTTTGCACAGTTCAAATGCTTTCTGAGTGCGGGAACAGAAAGCAAGGCTGTATTTTCATTTAGAAGGCTCGCCGGACGTAAGTGTGTGCGGAAAGTATTTCTTTTATTTAGAAGCCTGGATTTCCTCACTGCTGGCTGCACAGAGAAGGATTTCTTTTATTGCATGGAGAAGGATTTCTTTTATTTAGAAGCCTGCCTTGATTTCCTTGCTCTGCACTGAGAAGAAGTGTGTGCAGAAAGGATTTATTTTATTTTCCTCGCTCCTGGCTTGCACGGAGTAAAGGTAAGTGTATGCCGAGACTGATGTGTGCATTTTTATTTTCTGCACAGAGAAGCCGTTCCTCACTGAGACTTGTGTGTTTTATTTTTCTTGCTACATGGAGAAGCCGTCAGAAAGGATTTATTTTCATCGGTGTGCGTTTTATTTTCCTTGCTGCACAGAAAAGCCATCAGAAAGGATTTCTTTTATTTGAAGCTGTCAGAAAGGATTTCTTTTCCCCAAGACTGGTGTGTGTGTGTGTGTGTGTGTGTGTGTGTGTGTGTGTGTGTGTGTGTGTGTGTGTGTGTGTGTGTGTGTGTGTGTGTGTGTGTGTGTGTGTGTGTGTGTTTTTATTTTCCTTGCTGCACAGAGAAGCCGTTCCTCACCGGGACTGGGATGTGTGTGTTTTTATTTTCCTTGCTGCATAGAAAAGCCATTGTGTGTATGATCCTTGCAGAAAAGATTTATTTTATTTTCCTTGCTCGCAGGGAGGAAAGGTAAGTGTGTGCTGGGGCTGGTGTGTGGTTTTTATTTTCTGCACAGAAAAGCCATTCGTCGCCAAGACTGGTGTGTTTTATTTCCCTTGCTGCACAGAGAAGCCGTCAGAAAGGATTTCTTTTCATGTGTGTGTGTGTGTGTGTGTGTGTGTGTGTGTGTGTGTGTGCGCGCGCACGCGAGGTACTCAGGCTCAAACCCTGTACCTTGGGTACAGGGTAAAAAGAGCCTAATGTCACTAGCCACCACCACTTTTGAGCTCTGCCCAAGTTTTTTTGTACTAAGAGGTTGAGAGCTATGGTGAGAAGTGAGAACTGAATTTGTATTCCTCCATTATTGGCTTTGTCCAGGTTTTTTGTGCTAAGAGGTTGAGAGCTATGGTGAGAAATGAGAAATGAGTTCACTAAATGATAACCATTAAGTTTGCCTTCCTATATATTTCAGGAAGCTGCTGATTTGGCATAGTGGTATGTTCTGACTGTAGTGCATAGGGTCCTGGGTTCAAAACTTGCCAGTGAAATGCATGGTGGTAACACATTTTATTCTAGCAACTTTACAAAATTATACAAGCAATGATTAAAATGTGTCCTTGGTTTTCGACATTTTGTCCCCCCCCAAAAAAAATATGAAATTGAAAATAAGTGTGAGACACTGTGCAAGATGCCTATGGCTTACATTACTGTCATTCAATTTATAGTGTGGGTGTGGAAGTAGACTTTTATGATGGAAATGTTCTGAATTGGGCAGTTTTGTTATTATTGGTTCATGCTTTTTGTTTCATTGCCTACCGTACAGCCTACTGGAAAAATGTTCAAACAATAAATTTAAAATGCGCTCAGTATAGATGGTGTATCAAAGAAAATAACATATGTATGTTTCTTTTTTTGTGTGCAAGGGGCCAAGGATTTGAAAACAGCCCAAATGTAATCTTTATCCACCACTGGCCAGATGCATTTTCTTTGGATGTGGTGTGGGTTTCAATGCTGTTTCAATGAATGTGAGTTTCAAGGGCAGAGAAGTTCTAATGCCAAGCCTATTTTCATTGTGAGACAGTATTGCTTTGTTTACCAGATGTCTATTAGTTTTTCTGCATTGTTGTGCTGTAAAATGTAAAAATAAAATCCAAATAATCATTGTAAAAGTAAAGCAGTATGCACAATTTAGTGTCTATGGTAAATGAGGTGAGCCAGGTAATGGGACATTGGGATGGCTGCAGGGGGACTCTGCCATATTTTGGTTGTCTGTTCTTCAGTTTGCATTTGAAAGTTGGTATCCTACAATTCCATTGGAGTGGGTGGGGTTACATAATTATGTATGCAAATTAAATGTTAATCAGCGTACAGATTTGTACCTGTTTTTCATGGACCTTGTCCAGATTTTTTATGTTTCCAGGTTGAGAGGTATGGATGCAGGCCATCTCTGGTAAAGGCTCAAGGTCTGTCAATCATGTCATCCCAGGCAGACATATACTGGATCCCCTTAGAATGACACCAGAAACTTAGCCAATTGTTGAAATCAATCATTTTCTGCTTGTACTTTGGTATCATTCTGGGTGATGGTAGGATGCTGCTCAGGGCTAGGGTCATACCTGCCTGGGCTACATAATCCGAGAGCTCCTCCATGTCTCTTTTCATGTAGTCCAGGGAGGTACAGCTCAGGTCATTCACATCCACATGTACAATGACATAGTCATATTTGTCCCTGTTGTTGGGGAACTTGAGTACATGCATTATATGGTGGATCCTGGCACCTGACAGGCAGCTGACTGTTACTTTCTCCTTATTTAACCTAGTGAGTGGGACATCAGTGTGCGTCATTACTGAGTCACCTATGACTAGTGTGCTGGGCATGCTGTTTTGCATTAGGGGTTTTGGTTGAGTGGCACACTGTTTAGGAGAGTTATGTGTCTTGTGATTAGTGTTGTGTTGTGATGGTCAAGTGTATTTCTGCCTTGGAGGTCTCTGCTGTTTGGGTAGATTTTTATTGAGAGCCTCTGCAAACGTGGGTGTGTGGTTTGTGTTTTTATGTGAAGGCAGTGCTGGTGTGTTCTGGAGGGCTATGTGTTCCATGTTGTGTGGTGCAAGTGTTGACCTTCTCCTCTTGACCAGCTATTCTGGTCTTGGCTGGAGAGTGTGTGGCTTCCAATTTGGATATACAAGTGCATCTTTTCGGTATACATTCAAATGTTCGTCGGCCACATCTGTGACACTGCTTCCATGAATCGTGAACCACAAAAGTTGAAAATGGTGAAAAAAAGCCAAATTACAAAACCTCATCCCCTTTTTGATCCATGGTAGCACTCGTATTGGCAGTGGAGCAATCCGGGAATGTCGAATTTGATATATTTATGACATTTAGGACAGTCGATGTGATGGAATTCAGCAAAACATTTCCCAGTAACGAACATTCGGAAATGTGTGTTTGCACACATGAATGTATACCCATCTCTTGCAAGTCTGAGTGTTGGGAAGTAAGAGGAGAGGGTTGTTGGTGTACATGAAGCAGTTGCTACATTGCCTCAGGATGCCCAAGTTCACCAGGTTAACAGTAAAAAGCACAGGGAACTGACATTTAGACATGCCGGGAGGGGTGGGCATTAATAATAAGTACTGGAGCAGTTTCCTTGTAGAACATTAGTGCTGGTAGCACTTTTGTGTGCTACTATAATTCCTACAAGAAGTCTGGTATGGTAAAGTGCTAGACTAATAAGCTAGTAAAAGTGCAGGAGAGGAGAAAACAAGCAGATCTAAGGAAAAGTTGAAGAGCAGACTTTGGCATCTCTCAGAAGCTTAAAAACAGTCCTGGATGCAGCAAATTTGTATCTGGACTAGTCTAGTTACAGGAAAGGCAAAAAACAAGTGCAATGTAGGCTTTTAAACCAGAAAGTTGAAAGAGATGGAAAAACTGCTCAAACGGCCAATAAGCTACAAATTATGGGCCAGAAACCACTCCTCTTGTGGTAGATAGGCTAGCTAGTGCTTACCACTCCCACTGATAAGCTAGAAGGCTTCCCTCCAACACAGAAAGGCTTGGGGGCTCAGAAGCCTCCATATAGTCCTGTATACAGCAAATCTGTATCTGGACTAGACTAGTTACAGGAAAGGTGGGAAAAGTGCAAACGCGGGCTTTAAGACCAGAAAGTCAAAGGAGATTGAAAAAACTGCCCAAACAGCCAATAAACTACAATTTCTGCACCAGAAACTGCTCCTCTTGTGGTAGATAGGCTACCTAGTGCTTACCACTTCCACTGACAAGCTAGAAGGCTTCCCTCTGACACAAAGAGGCTTAGGGCCTCAGAAGCTTACAACTAGTCTTGGATACAGCAAATCTGTATATGGACTCGACTAGTTATAGAAAAGGTGGGAAACAAGTGCAAATGCGTGCTTTAAGACCAGAAAGCTGAAGGAGATGGAAAAAAGTGCTCAAACAGCCAAGAAACTACAATTTTTGGGCCAGAAACCACCTCTTGTGATAGATAGGCTACCTAGTGCTTACCACTCCCACTGATAAGCTAGAAGGCTTCCCTCAACACAGAAAGGTTTGGGTGGGTGGCTCAGAAGCTTACAAACACTCCTGGATACAGCAAAACTGTTTCTGGATTAGACTAGCTACAGGAAAGGCAGGAAACAAGGGAAAGGTGGGCTTTTAGACTTGAAAGTTGAAAGAGATAGAAAAACTGTCCAAATGGCCAATAAACTACAATTTCTGGGCCAGAAACCACTCTTGTGGTAGATAGGCTACCTAGTGCTTACCACTCCCACTGATAATATAGAATGTTTCCCTCCAACACAGAAAGACTTGGGGGGGGGGGCTCAGAAGCTTACAAACAGTCATGGATACAGCAAATCTGTAAATGGACTAGACTAGTTATAGGAAAGGCAGGAAACAAACTTAGATATTCTTATTTTTGTTACAGAAAATCAGCTAAAACAACAATAAAAACAATTCAAGTGCAGTGTAAGCTAGCACACTTGACTGTGTAGCAATATTAAAGCAATTTATTCAAACTGTGTTCTGAACTGAATTCAATTATTGTTTAATTCAACCCTGAACAGTTAAAAAGTGCCAAAAATATACTTAACTGAGAAGCACACTCAGTCAGAACACAAAGTAAAGTGGAAAGGGAGAAAGGAGAAACAGAAGATAATTCAAGGTTAAGGGCCTAATTGGGTTGGCCTACTCAGATGTTCTTTCTGTGTTAGGTAGAATGAGCTAATGACACTAGGCTGAACAGATGGGAGTGGTAGAGGTGTCTGAAATCAAAATATTATCTCACTGTACTTGGTTGAGTGAGCAAATGAGATGGACCCAGGAGGAGTGTTCAAACACAAATTTACAGGAGGGGCGGGCAATTCCAAAGCCGCCAAGATTAATACCACAACAAGAACAAAGAGGGAGGATGGGAAACTAACTGCAGAGAGAGAGAGATCACAATATTCAGTGAATCAAATAAATACACAGAAAAATAAAATGCAGTACTATCTTATAACACTGCAAGTTTGTACTTATCTCAGCTTGTAATAAAGTTGATGTAGGTGTATAACAGTTAACCAAACAGCTCAAATATTCAGCTATTCAACAGAAATAAAAAAGGTATTGTAATATTCATGGCAGAATTTAAACTCTGTATTTACATTTTCATAAATACAATGATTACAATGTATATAACTTATGATAATTGCATATGCATTTTAAAAGCAAATTTTTTTTCTGTGTTCTGTGTTTATATTTCAAATGTAAATTATTATTGTTGTTTTTGCCTGATGGCTCATGTTATGACTAAAAAGTGTTCTTTAGGCAATTCACATACCTGATTAATAAAACATGTAAACTCATACTTGGAAATAAGCCACTGCCAATTATTTGCCAGACATTTCCTCTGATTGTGTTGCAGACAATATTTTCATCACAGGCAACAAGTGTGGAGTGATAGCAAACAACCTAATGTCCATAGATGTAACAGATTCATGTCTTTGATTAGTCAACAAGAAAAACCCATGTGTTAACCTGATTACACAGAACTCATTTCCAAATCTCCGTTTTTACCAAGACAGATCAACAGTATGACATTCATTTGACAACCAAGACCTGTTAGGAAAGGACAAATAAAATCGTCATATCTTTCTTAACAATTAATACCTGTCCCTTAAATACAGGCTGAGTTGCATGGCCTGTCCTGACTATGTAATAGCTAGGTTATTTGATTCAGTGCTACGCCCTACTTCAGTATACCCCCTTAGTGTTTTAATTATTTCTGCCTTGTAGGAAATAAAACATTGCTCTGGATTCTGGAGTCTAGACATATGTCACTGTGGAGACATGATTTATTACAGCTGTATTTAGTATCTTGAGATCCACATGGAACTACTTAAACATGATTGGTTATTTTCCAAGCAGGGAGAAAATCTGCCCAGAGAAGATCAGTTTTGCTGAGAACTGTGATTAATTCTTTACTGTAAACAAATACCACAGTCCCCAGGCTACATGCCATTCTTAAAGCACTATTAAGGGCTTGTACTAATAATATACACTCAGAAGTCACACTTCTGAAGTGGACCTACCTAGATCACATAACCATAATTAATTATTTTTCCTAGTGACAGAATGGAGGAGTCCCAGTGCCACACTAGTTTGATCTAATTGACATTCATTGCCAGTGAAATTTACTTAATATGATTACTGTCAAAAATAGAGATTGGGCAGGGAATTCCTTAGAAAACAGAAAATGCATTTTGTTAATACTATAGCTGATGTCTGCAGATACCATCAGCTTTGAAGCCTGTGCTACTACATTCATGATGTAATCCTGGAGAAATATAATTATGTAATTCTCCTACCTATGTTGGAATATTAGTAGCACTTATGCTTCCAGCTCTTGTGATGAAATTCAGTGCTACATGGCAAAAATCAGTAATGCCAGCATTTAATCTAGTCGTCTGTATATTAACAGGCTTTAGATTTAAAAGCTGAAGCCTCACTACACCCTTGTGAGCTATCCCAGCACTTAATCTAGTCGTTTGCATATTAACAGCCTTTAGATTTAAAAACTGAAGCCTCGCTACAACTTTATGAGCTACCTAGGGTTACTGATAGAGAGGTATCATTGGAGACTGAAGGTCTTTTTACATAATCATAGGTCTCACTAATACAAGTCGGGATCACTGAATGCACTACCTCAGCTGTCAAAGCAGTCTTCTGTATCACGGAGTTGCCATTTCATAATATTTACCCAACCTGTCTTTTGTCCTTAGGGTCAAATTATACCTCATGGAATTAACAAGGATCTTGACAATGAGACCAAGGCAGAAAAATCTAACAAATTGTTCTTTATCATCTGTTTTATTTACCCATTCCATATTATTGCCCCCATTCCCTTTCTTTTATACACCTCCCTCTCCCTGTAAATCAAAGTGGTTAATAGGATAATTAAATAATTTAAAATATAGACAGAATCAAATATAATATTAGCAAGTAACAACTGATTTACACACCTACTATCTACATTTTTGACGAAAGTAATACATTTTCTTATTTTGTTAACCAATGTCGTACTTCTTCCTACATGCACCTAAAAAGTACATTATGTTTATTAGATGCATTGCTGAATTTCACCTGTATTAAATTTTCTGTCCTCAAAATAATTATGCCATACATCCACAATCTTATTTGCAGAAGCATTGCTTAATAACATCACCACAGCACTGTCTTCCAAATAAACTTCACGTGTGCCTTTTCTCCTGAGGTAACTCCTGCTCTAATGGATGTTATATGTTTTGACTCTAAATTTCAAAGTAGTTAAATATTTATGGCATGCCTGCCATCTGCCAAAACACTCAATGTCAATACTGACCAACACAAGATAACAAAAAGCGGCTGATAATGGAAAGAGACACAAAATATTCTTCAAACAATTTTATTAGCGCTTTCGTTTAGTTAAATCACCAAACTTCTTCAAACAACCACCTAATACACCAATTCATTATTTATAGTACTTTTAAATCTGTCACATGTTTTTACCAACCAATAGATGTTCATACCTCATAATTAAAACTTTTTCTTAAACATATATTAATACATAAAATGAATACATAATGTTATAAAAATTTTAACATTCACTTATTATACTTAATTCATTTTCTTTCTTATCTATCATACACTTTCAATTTTAAAAGACTATTTATTGATATCATATCATTTAAACTGGGGGGTTACTTGCATTCAGGTAGATTTGCCACCATGTTTCTTTATTTTCCAATTTCAACTTCCAAGGTCCCCCTCTGGCATCTTTTGTAACTTGGTGTACTATCAGGAATTTAAAATTATGTGCAGGGTATTTTTTAAAATGTCTGTACAATGCATATGTGTCCTTCTGGTGGGCAATATCATACATGTGTTCATATATTCTTTGAGACAATTTCCGTTCTGTTTTACCCACATAAAATCTTGGGCATTTCAGACAAAAAGCAATATATACAACCCCCTGTGTATAGCAGATATATTTTTGTTTTACATGTATTATTTTATTCATAATTTGAACACTTGATCCATTAAACACATACTGACATTGATTACACATCCCACAGGGACTCATATGTCCTTCCTTCATACCCTGTACTTGTCTCTCCAAGATGTTTGTAAAGTTTAAACCCCTCCTATATACTGCATTTGGATTAGTTCCTAATTTTTCCACTAGATTTTCATCAATTGTTATTATATTCCAATTATTTTGCAGTATATTTTTTATGATCGTACTATTACTATGATAAGTCACTACAAAAGTGCAAACCAATTTTTTACTGCTATCATAATTTCCATTAACTTTATTACTATTAATTTCTATATTCTGAGTATTTATAGCTATAGTTGTTATCTCCTGATCCACGTTACTAGTTGACAGATTTTCATTATATTCCTTTAATAATGTTATATAATACCCATGTTCCCGCTTACTGATAACTTCGTTATGGATTTGATTTATTATTCTCCTAAGGTATCCCCTTTTATAAAACATACTAGATAAAAACCCACACTCATCAATAAAATCTGTATGGTCCGAGACCATCCTTGCAGCTCAAACCATCTGCCCGTTCGCTACTCCTCTCTTCACATGTATAGGATGGTTACTGGAGTAGTGTAAATAGGTATTTGAGTATGCTGGTTTTCGGTATATTTTAGATTTTAAACCTTGACCATTTTATTTCCTTTCTATCATTGATCTAGATATGCTACTTTATCATAACTCACTGTATAGGTACATTTAAGAAAATCCATTGATTTATTAATATAATCTATAAAATTCGAGATTTCTGTTACAGAGTAGTGAAGGGGCAGATGGTTCGAGCTGCAAGGATGGTCTCAGACCATACAGATTTTATTGATGAGTGTGGGATTTTATCTAGTATGTTTTATAATAGGGGATACCCTAGGAGAATAGTAAGTCAAATCAGTAACAAAGTTATCAGTAAGCGGGAACATGGGTATTATATAACATTATTAAAGGAATATAATGAAAATCTGTCAACTAGTAACTTGGATCAGGACATAACGTCTATAGATATAAATACTCAGAATATGGAAATTAATAGCAATAATGTTAATGGAAATTATTATAGCAGTAAAACATTTTTTGCACTTTTGTAGTGACTTATCATAGTAATAGTATGATCATAAGAGATATACTGCAAAAGAATTGGAATATAATAAAAAATGATGAAAATCTAGTGGAAAAATTAGGAACTAATCCAAATGCAGTATATAGGAGGGGTTTAAACTTTACAAACATCTTGGAGAGACAAGTACAGGTTATGAAGGAAGGACAGATGAGTCCCTGTGGGATGTGTAATCAATGTCAGTATGTGTTTAATGGATCAAGTGTTCAAATTATGAATAAAATAATACATGTAAAACAAAAATATAGCTGCTATACACAGAGGGTTGTATATACTGCTTTTTGTCTGAAATGCCCAAGATTTTATGTGGGTAAAACAGAACGGAAATTGTCTCAAAGAATATATGAACACATGTATGATATTTCCCACCAGAAGGACACAAATGCATTGTACAGACATCTTAAAAATACCCTGCACATAATTTTAAATTCCTGATAGTACATCAAGTTACCAAAGATGCCAGGGGGGACCTTGGAAGTTGAAATTGGAGAATAAAAAAACATGGTGGCAAATCTACCTGAATGCAAGTAACCCCCCCCCCCCCGGTTTAAATGATATGATATCTATAAATAGTCTTAAAATTGAAAGTGTATGATAGATAGGAAAGAAAATGAATTCAGTATAATAAGTGAATGTTTTAAAGTTTTTATAATTTATGTATTAATTTTATGTATTATATGTTTAAGGAAAAGTTTTAATTATGAGGTATGAACATCTATTGGTTGGTAAAAACATGTGACAGATTTAAAAGTACTATAAATAATAAACTGGTGTATTAGGAGGTTGTCTGAAGAAATTTGGTGATTTAACTAAATGAAAGCACTAATAAAATTGTTCGAAGAATATTTTGTGTCTCTTTCCACTGTCAGCCACTTTTTGTTATGCCTGTCATCTGCCTCAGTGCTTCAGAGGTATACATTTTAAGTTTTAAATCCTCCCTTCAAACATCTACTGAAATGTGTCCTCCTTTTATTGCCATAGTTTGCATCATGTCTGCTTATCAGTATTTGTAGACTGAATCTCACTGGAGCTGTAACTTATTCCAGCAACTAACAGGTATAAGACAGAGACCCATGCTTTGAAAGAATGCCACTATGACATGACTAAGAGCACTTTTGTTGACTGCAAAACGGGTCTATATCAGTTCATTGAAATGTCTGAAGTTCGAACACTATATGTTTGAACTTCAAACCACGAACTTCAAAAACATTGAAGTCTTAAAACAGCGATTTTTTCCCTGGGAAAAAAAATCGCTGTTCCAAGAAACACACACGCAACACAAACACACCAAAACAACATCAATCCACACACACACTCAAAATCCTACATCTAACCCTACACTAAACTGCACATACACTACTACCTATCCACTTACCTTAAGCCAAACCCTAACCCTAAGGTCCGTCACTATCGCACACTCACCTGACCTGTGCCCTAACTCTAACTTACCTATCCCGCCCTAACCCTAAAGTCTTTCACTATCGCACACTCACCTCACCTGCACCCTAACCCTAACTCACCTAACCTACACCTTAACTCTAACATCCACACAATCGCACACTTACGTGAACCTGACTCGTAGATTCCCACCACAGTCCTGATACTCGCAAAACCACAGAAATGGCCCACCAAATTCTTTCCCTGGGAAAGAATTTGGTGGGCCGCGGCTTCGTGATAACCAGTGTTTGAACTTTACAGTTAGAACATCTGGTATTCAATATTCAGCCGTTTCAACTGACTGATATAAATCCCTGCAAAACACCTATATGATGTATTCATGATGGAAAGAAAACATGAGTTCCCAGCAAAAACCCTCAAAGGTGATACAAGGAAGACGTGTAGCCTCTGCAGAGAAAGCACCTCAATCAAGAAGCAACTGAGAAAACTAAAAAAAAATCCAAGTATGGTAAAGCAGCTAACCTCTGCAGCACAATAATATGTATTTCTGAAAACAAGAAGGATGCAGAAAAGCATAGAAAGTTATGTTTATGCTTTTGTGACTTGCCATGGTGTATGTAAGTGGGAGATGATTCAGAAAGAAAGAAAGCAAAGGATGGCACCTCCAAAGCAGCTGCAGCAAAGTATTACTGTGCAGTTTTATTGATTTATTTTTTTTTTATAAAATAAGCAAACTTCTTTGTCTTTGAAACAAGTTGGTTCCTGAAGACACTTAACATAATATTGTCTACAACTTTTGAGAACCATCATGGTATTTCCTCTGTCAATAATAACACCAATGTTTAGTACTATTCTATGAATGAGCTTCCTCCATCCTCTCCTGATCTTAAACTATATGAATACAGCTTATTGTTATTTGTAAATGATGAATTTTTAGAAATTTACAGTATGCCTTATCTTTTCTTCACATGAATATCACCATAAACTAGACATGGATTCATTTTAGTTTAATAATGTTCTCTGCACTATAGCCTATGATGTAGAAATTGGTATTACAATAAAAAAGTCAATTTTTGGAACATTTTTGACCTAAAGCCCTTCAGAATCCATAGTATTGTCTCACAGCCAAACAACAAAGCATTCTTTGGAAGGTATTTCTCAGCTCTGGACTTCGAAATGCATAAATTAATGGGTTAATTACAGAATTAAAGGTCATGAAGGTAACACTGGCTTGAAAAATAGATATATAACAGATGCAATATGGGTTTAGTGGGCAAATCTCTATAAGAAGAATATGAACGAAAAATGGGGTCCAGCATACAAGGAATACCCCCAACAAAATTGTTATTGTAATTGCACCCTTCATATTTACTCTTGGATGAATGCCATTTCCTGGGAGTGACGCTATCCTTGTTGCATGGGAATGAGCCAAGAAGAACATGCTCAAATACAGGCAAAGTATAAAGATATATGAAATGGTGAATATAATAAAGAAGCCAAATATTGTGCTTTTTCCATGAGAGTACACAGTCATAGGGATTCCAAGTCCTGTGCAGACTGACCAACTAACTGCAAGGATAATAACGGCTCGCTTTGTAGTCATGATGTTGTGGTACCTTAGTGCATGGAAAATAGTGATGTAACGATCAATTGCAATCATTGACAAGCTAAGGATCGAACCTAAAAGTGAAATGATGAACACTGAATCTATTACATCATCCAGCTGCAGCTCTAATTCTTTGAAATCAAAACACAATTTCTTTATCTTACAGAATGTTATTACAGCATTTTCCACAATTTTATAAATGCAGAATAACATGTCAGAGACTGACAGACTGCAGATAAAAAAATACATTGGTGAGTGCAGGTTTTTATTTCTCACGACAGCAATGAGAACAGGAATGTTTTCCAGTAGGCCCACAACAGCGATTGTAGAGAAGATCTCCTGTGGAACTACAACTGTCTTGCAGTCTGTAGTTCTGTTAAATTCATTATTAAGGCTGCTTATCTGTCCTGATGATGCAGCTGTGTCTGTGGGGCTGGTCATATTTCTGTCTTATTTAAAGAGTCCAAAATCTGAAGAGCTGAAAACGCTGAAAGATCAAGCTTAAATGACTGAGCAGGCTATCCTCAAAATGTGTTTTTTCTTCTGTCATAAACAAATTTCAAACAAGGCATCTGAAATAAAGAAAAAAAAAACATGCTGAAGTGGACTCAGCTATACAAGAAATGCAAATATTTGTAAAATTTTTGGTATTCTTAAATCCTAAACACAATTAAAAGCACAGTAAATGAATCTGTAATTTATATACAGTTATGGTCCCTGGAACAGTACCATATAATAAACCGTTATAGTATAGTGTATATTACTACATAAACCATGGAGCATAATGATTACATTTTGTAATCATTAATAGTTCATTACAGCAAACAGTAATCTGTTTACTCCTAATAAACTGCACCGTCCTTCACTCATTTTAAAATGTGTGGGTAATGAAGTGCGTGGAAAGAATGGTGGCACCGCCTCTCATGCAAGGAACTTGTGAATATCTACAAGTAATGCCAGTGACCTCTCCAAATCATAACATTTAACAATGAATGACATGCATTCCACTGATAAATTTAATGATCACTTTTGTACAGGATGCCTCAATATAGGTGCATAGATTCATAGGTAAGTACTAGGCAATCAGTCTGCCAACCATTACAAGCCTAGCCAAAAACCTAGATTCAGAGGATCCCGCTAGCCTAAAAGAGAATATGATAAGATAAACCGGGACAGAACTGGTGGCTGTCCATCTAATTATCTAGGTTAATCTTGAAAGTGGCAAGGGTGCTAATCTGCTTGACATGTTGTAGAAGTTTATCCAGAAGTGGGGAGCACATTGGGTTATGAATCTGTCATCACAATCTGTTTTATTTATCTGGCAATGAAAGTGTTTGAGGTACTATTTGTTCTGTGAATGAACAGGAAGACAAAGATGATTGCATCTTTTATGACTCAGAAACTAAACAGAGATCTCCACAGAGGAGTCTATAACAGACTGAGTGCAGAGAGAATTTTGACAGGGTCTATATCATATGAGCGAAGTGCACAAATTGTGAACGCTCATAATAGCTAAAGTACCAGACCTTGAACTTCCTATTGTGAGGGCTGCGCCCCCCACACCCCCTGCTAAATATATATTCCAACTCCAAGATTGCACTACAGTGAGGAAAGGGCAACTATCCCATTCTTCACTGTTATGCAATCTCAGAAAAAGCACTTTGAGGTCCAGTACATTCGATATTATGAGCGTTCACAATTTGTGCGATTCGCTCATATGATATAGACCCATTTGACAGTCTGCCCTTACAAGTAGGATTTTTGAGGCCTCTTAACTTTTTAGCTGGGTCTATGTCAAGGTATCAATTGGCCACATTGTCGAATGTATCATTTCATCAGCAATGCAGGCCGTTGAACTGTTCTGACTGAGATTTTGTCATGGTAGAGCTCAAGAAATTTGCACTTTTCCCTACCTTAGTGGGATGTCAGACATGGTATATATAATCAGCGGGGGTGTGGGAGTTCAGTGGACCACATTGTCTAAGAGATGATGTTTGACAATGTGGCCATATGATTATTTGACATAGACCTCTTTTAATTATGAATCTCTGAATTCTCTGAAGTCAAATAATGTGTTTAGACAAATACATGCCAAAAGGTATGTTTTACTTAATAATGGAGCTCTTGAGATATGAATAAAGAGGAAGTAAGACATCCTTGGATATAGTGGAGATGCCTTTGGAAACTTGATGAGCCAGATAAGGCTTTCAAAACTACTATGTACACATGCCAGTTAAATGATGAAAAATTATCAGCAAGAATGCCCAGATATCATACAACAGTGTCGACCTGGAGATGTTCATCACCTGAATGGTATGTGAAAATGTTTTGTTTACAAAAATTAACTAATGTTACATTTGTTCGCATTTACTTTGAGACTATTGTCCTTATGCCGACTGGTAACATGGTGTAACCTACACTGAAATAATGAAGTCAGCAGAAGATCAAATAATAACACCAAATTTAGATCTGTCTGCAAACTGAGATAACCATAAGCTAGAAGTATTCGACTGAAGGTCTGAGAAATGGGTGCCAAGTAGGAGAGGAACCACCCCCTGAGCTTTGTTACACAACTGCTAATGTTTTGCTTTCAGAAATGTCACCTGTGACTCTAGCCACATGGGTTTTGTCAGACAATCGGTATGTTATCCTTCACATAACATAATGATTTACATTCAGATTTAAAAAAATGTCAATAATGCCTGCATGAGCAATAGTGTTAAAGGCCTTGGCCAGCTCCAAATATGCTGTATGTACTGCAAAACCACTATCTACTACTTCAATTACTATTTCATAGAAATTAATGCGGTTAAATTGGCAGTACTTTCATTTTACTAAACCAAACTGATGACAGTCCAGGGTTAAGAAATTTTCAGTGTCCAGATTAGTGAGGTTTGAGACAAGTTGCTCCATAGTTTTACATATGAGGCTAATGAGGACAACGTGTCTGTAACTATTAAGGTTTGTGGTTGTGTAACCGCATTGCAATGGCTGTTTGTCAGGCTTAGGGAATGTAACTGGTGGAGAGACTAAGTAGTTTAAATAGGAGATCAGACAGGCCATGTTTGGCAATGATAATCAGACAGTCTGGTACATTACCAGAGTCAATGGATGAGGCGTTCCTGGCATTTCAGAGGTCTGAGAGAATGTGTCCCATAGTAACAAAAGGGGGGTCTGGTTTAGTGGAATCTGTGGAATAGCTATACCTTTGTGTGGAGTAAAATTTGTACTAAATGTGTCAGCTGTGATACTAGCCATTTCCTTTGGATCAGAGTGTGCAGTATTACTGTGGACAAGCTCCACACACTGGTAGGTGTCAGTTCTTAACTTCATACATGATAATGCCCTTTAGATTTTGCTTATGAGGTGTACTTAAAACCTCCCTCCAATGATGTCCATTAAATATGCAAAATACAGCCTCATTCATCAATTACACAGCATTTTGTGTTTGAATACAATATTAAATGCATTTTTTTTTCAAATCTGATTTGATAATTTTCCTGTATATGTCAACAGGAAGATGTCTACACTTGTTGGCTTTACATTTAATTTCTCAAATGCTATAATTGCTATTCTTTTTGGTAATTTAAGGCAGTAGCCTATATCAAGTATTTTAGTATGTGATCATATCTAGAGCATCTTATATAAATAGTTTTCAACCACATCTTATATTTTATATCTGCAGTATTTCACAGAAAAAATATCTGCACATTTTAAACAACTGCATACATTTCACAACTATGCGGCATTTTATGCAGAGTTCTAACAGCTTGTTCAAAAGCTATAAAACACAGTAATGTTTTCAACAATAGGTGAAATCAGTGAAGTACAAGGTGGTACAATGATTTCCCAGGAGTAATTAGACATGATCCTTACAATTAGATGGCAATGGATGTTTGTTTTTTTACTTTGGCAGATATATCATTTTTAAATTTAAATTGCTGTCTATTATTGTCTCCTGATGTTTAATGACTTTAGTGAGTTTGTATGATTTTGCACTTATTTTGCAATCATAATTTATGTATTTTTGTCCTCTAATGATGCTACATATATTGACCATAAAAGTGAGGTAACTACTCCTGCAGTGGGTATGCATTTTTGTAAACCATCTTGGACAGCTTCAGCATCTTTTTTTGAAGTTCTTGTGTCATCCAGTTTGCAATCATCAGTACATTTGGTGAGCTAGCCCATTTATTTCTGAGAATAGTTAAAAAAGTGGCCCTAGTACAGAGTGCTGTGGGACACCACTTGTGACCCCTGTTGGGATAGATAGTCACACCTTACCTTGATTGTGTCCTGTTGTTCTGCCAGCACTTACCCGCTGAATTACACAAATGACATTTAGTATGATTAATTGTTAATAATTCCCTTATGCAGTATAGTCTTGACTGCTGCAGAATTGTCAAGATCAACAGTATCCGTTATTAGCCCTTCTTTGAATGCCCTAGTATATTTTCAAAGAATGACACAAAATTCAAAAGACAAGATCTCCTCTTATCAAAACCATAATGTTCCATGTTTAACAAATATAGCAGGCTGTACCAGATTTGCTGGCATAGAAGGATAAAGACCTGACTATCACCAAGGTTATATCAGTTTGATTAGCAGCTTTGTTGCCAGATGGAACTTGATAAGGAGGATGGAAATGAGCAACCATTGCCAGCTCATCCATCCTGAGAGAGGGATGTAGCTCCAGTCTACCATTTTATTGAAAACTAGCTGGAGCTAAGTGCTGAATCCATGGAGCATGAGCCTATGAGCATATTCTGCCTTGTGCATTTGCACATAGCCAGCTGTTGGCTAGCCTAGGGATGCCTGGCTTTCACATCACAGAGCAAATGGGTTGATTTGGTACAGGTGGAGGAGCCATCAGGCTGGTCCATTGAAGGATGACGACACTGGAGCTGGTGCATTTCTGAATAAGCTCCATTATGATCTTCTCCATGATGTTTGTAGAACAACAGACAGCGTCATGTTTATAAAATTGGTTGGGTCTGATATAAACTGTTCTTTGTGAATTGGTGCCACTACTACCTACAACCAAAGGTAATTGACATGTCCACATGAAATTATTTTATTTAATAGTGGATCAACAGGTGAGATACTCACCTCTGGTGATGAACGATCAAACTGTTATGTGTTCTATTGTCATGCCAGATGCTTCAATTCATTTTCCATTATTGGTATTGCACTGCAGCATACATGGGATCCTGCTTTCTTGAGTTTACTGACCTTCAAATGAGATGTTAAACTGAGTTTCCATCTGCCTCATCTGCTTCATTTGGTTGTATTTCAAGTGGATGTAAAAGATCCAGTGACACTTAACAAAAGAGTAATGGAATTTCACCGGTGTCCTGACCAAATTGTCCATAATCAGTATGTATACCATCTCAGATCTCCCCTGAAGAGTGGCACTAGGTCTGGTGAGACTAATCTGGCTCAACAAATCCATCGATAAAGTAAATAAAAATAAACATGATTGACAATGCTTAGATGGGTTTTCCTTAACTGTCTGTCGGAAATGGCAAGATATGTTGTCTGTGTCAATGGAATTCTTTTCCTGTGGCAGCAGTTGTTGTCTGCTGTTATATAAGGGATGTCACCCCTTGTCTGTATAGCACTCTAGCAAATTTCTTCAAAAATATTAAAAAACACTTTTTTTTACAAAAATGTTTGCCATGACCTATAGTTGGGTGATCATCAGATTGCTTACTGATAGCATGCTATATTTACTTTTCTAATGTAATTAAACAATACTTTATTATTACATTTGGCCTTTGAGACTAACCTGAGTTAAAAGTTACATCTCTAGTAGTTTCTGCACTTTCATTATTTTTTTATTGTTAGGGTAATGTTTTAACTTAAATAGTACCTATTGTCTGTTATTTTTTTATGAGCTTTGTGAATTCAGCTTTTACCAAAATTATTTTTTTTTCCTTCATATGTGTGTGTTATTGGCATGTGTTTATTAATACAGAAGCTACTGATATCTTAGAACTTATTGAGAGTATCCTAAGTAGACCAATTTGGGTTATTGACTATAATACGCTAGTCTTGTTTTGTAATTATGCCATTTATAGGACTCATTAGTAAAATGTAGCCAGGATGATTTATTTAAATCTATTTGAATTTAGTCTTAGGCTAAAGTGATTTTATCATCATGTTTGCTAATTACAGAGTACAGTATATGACCATTGGTGGCAGAGAAAGATCTTAGGTTTGTTGGTTTGTTGATGGCTAATATGCTGCCATTCCAATCAGTTTATCAAATGTTAGACTCTTTTTTATATGCTATTTTGATTAGCATAGACAATAAAGCATATTTATTTAATGTTGAATAGTTTACCCACCTAGTGTCTGGATTGTTGACATCCCCTATAATGATTCACCAATCATGGATCATGGACATAGGTTGTTCATAGGTTCATAGGTTCATAGGTTGATACTAGGCTATCTGCCCTAGGGCATTTACAAGCCTAGCCAGAGTGTGTTTGGCTTCCACCACCCTTCTTAGATTAGTTGACTGTGCCTCTGTATAGTAGGTCACAGAAGATAGTCCATTTAAGGTTAGTTTATGGTGCCTCTGTCTATCAGTGACACAGTGTACAACAAATTCCTATAACATTTTAATCAGTACCATTGATATTAATATTTGTATGAAGGCTTTAAGATCTGGAGATGATTTCTTGACTTTTAGGTTTTAGGTGTTTTTTTAAAAATATAGAAACTATGACACCTGTCTCAGTGGAGCTATAACAATGAAATGAGCTATACCCTGTCAATTATGATATGCATTTTTGGTAGTTAAATAAGTTCTTATTGATTGCCAAAGATAGTTTCCACAAATGTAAAAGGATTGAAGTACATTCGCAGAAACTATTTTCACTGACAGTGGAGTTTCCCTCTTTCTCCACTGTTGTGCTCCTCTTTGGACTATGCATTGGACTTGCCCCCTTAAAAGTGGCTTTGGTGAACATTTTTTGATTTTTTTTACATTCACTGAAACGGCATTCAGCAAACTGATATGAATCCACTTAAACTATGTTTAATGGCACAGATATCAACCCCCTCCAACAAGTTATAAGATGTGAAATCTCTGCAGTTATATGGTCCTGGAATTTAATAAAGCCAGCTTCATGTTTTTTTAATTTTTCATTTACTTATTCCCAAATCCCCAGACATCAGTTTGACAAACTTGTCCTGTACAGTCTTATTTCTTTGCCAGCCTGTATACTAATCTCTAGGTTGACAACAGCAACATGTTACTCTAAGCCCTTTGTTTCTGCAACCATGAAGTAAAGCATCATTGTGTAGGCACCTAACATCTCTGACATTTTATTTATCTTTCTAACTATGGAATTTCTCATTATAAGTTGTTTCCTTCTCTGGAACTCTTGTATGAGCCTTCTTAATAGAGGTTACAAACTAGTCCTTTTTAGTAAGACCGAAGAGATCAAATAAATGATAATATGGGAAAGGCAAATTTTGATGGATGCCCTTATCTCACAGACTTTAACCTGCCATGGCTTATTGCATTTCCACTGCTTCTCAGTTGTAGAAACTGAACACCTTGGCAACAGTTGTGGGCTCACAGTCATGGTCAGATCTATTCAAAGATGAGAAACCTTCTACCTTAACCCAGAAGCCAGAGAGAAGAAATCCCTTATCACATTAATTGTTGTAGCTGCACATGCTACTGATTTTGTTTTAAATACTATACAAACTGTAAAAAATGACAATAATTCTGAACCATTAAGTTATTCCATCTTTATAGACAATGGTTGTTGTGTCCTTCAGAGCAACACTAACACAAAGTGAAATAAAAGTAAATCAGAAATTTGCAAAAGGAAAATTGTTGTTCAGGTGAGAATAAACCAGGTTAAAATATTAACCTGTCTACCATTTTCAAGTTGTAGTCCTTGAATTCATTTCCCTCAGCCTCCATCTGTTTTTTTTTTGTGTGTGTTTTTTTAATTAAGTAGGTTAACCAGACTCTACTTTCTACCTATCCCTGTTAAAACAACTTTCAAACAATTTGACAAAGGGGTTAATAATCAAACAAAAACATAGACAAAGTAACACAGAAAATGAAATCTGAAACCAGACTAATTCTGCAGCTGTGTTATTTCAGGTAAAAGTTGGACTATGCAGTAGAGCAGGAAAATGCACCAGTAACAGATATATTTACTGAATTTAGACAAAGTGAATGCAGACAGAAAGAGGTAACATTACAAAATATTTGAGGAATAAGAAAAGCAATTTATGAAGGATATATGATCAGTAGTTGGGTAGAAAAGTGACAGCTCAAGATTTTTGGTAGTCAGACAGCATACCAAGCAGAGAAGCTAGTGGGCCCCATTTAGGAATTAATTCATTGACTTGTTGATTGATTAAGTTTTATAACCAGTTGTGCAAATCAATGTTTTTGAACAAATTTCAGGCATAACTCAAGGGAAAAATAAAAGAGATTAAGTGAACTAGTCCATTCATGTATAATTTACAAATAAATGTATACAGTTGCATAGGCTAAACATTTACATAGGTTCATACTAAGCCAACTGCCTTTGTGAGCCATTTTAAGCCTAGTCAATTATCCCTTAGGAGACTCAAACCCTGCATCTTGTATTTATAAGGTAAACACTTTTACCATTAGGCCACCCTCCCTAACATGTTTGTGTTAGAATAAGTACCAAAGACAGTATGAATAACAACTTCTCTTTGATTATGAATATTAAAGTGATTTGTCATGGCAGGGCAAGTTTTTGTTTTATATATTTATTAATTTACTTACTTATTTATTTTTGCGGAAGTTTACACTTCATTCCAGGAGGGAAGTGCCGTTATTGGTTGAATATATTATGTTAAGGATTTATGTAATCTATAACCAAAACAAGATAAGACCTTATCCCCAGTAAGGATCTTGTAGTGTGGACAATGAAGTTAAATAAAAATGTACAGAATCTGTGAGGGTTATACAGTGATGAGTATTGGACCCTGATATGGCAAAAGATAACAATAAACATTCAGCAGTGCATCTATATGCTGTAGATTAACTGACTGCTTCAAGGGTAATAAAGTGGCATTTATTCTGTTGACACAAGAGATACCTATGGTACATAATGTACTGCCCAGTGTCTTCAAGAGTATAGTCTTCACTGCAGTAGATAGAACATATTCTATAGTTAAGAGGAATAAAGTTGCCCTTAACATGAGCAACTCTAGCAGATGGGTTAAGTAGATGTGATACAGACCATGTAGATCTGAACTATAAAGAAATACTGTCACTCCAAAAATCAGGCTAATAAGAAAAATATTGATCTGAAGTTGTAGTTTTCATTTGATCTTCAACCTAAGGGACTCGGATCTGGCACGGATCTGACTCGGCCGCATACACCAGCCTCGGATCCATAGTCCAAGCTCCTCCTCTACCCACATTGCCCCTGTCTCCCTCTCCCCCTCAGATCTGGTTTGCCGCTCATTGGATCAGCAGTGTATATCCTTCGAGTCAAGCTCTGCTTGTAGTAAGTTATGCTTTTTGGGGGATTTGCTCTTTATTTTTCTTCTCCTTGACCTACCTCTATCTTTTCTAACCCAACCCTATCTCTTTATGCTCAGGTGTCGGTAAAAAAAAAAAAGAAACTCTCTCTCACCATTTTCTGGCTTTCTGTAGTGTGTGTGTGTGTGTGTGTGAGTGTGTGTTCTTTCTTTTTCTTGGCCATGGCTGATACCCCCAAACCTGGCCTCAAGAAGTGCACAGAGTGTGGGCATAAGCTCCCCTTTCTGATGCCCAAACTCTGTGAGTGGTCTGCTTGGGTGTCCCTCATCTAGACTCCTCCTGCTTGATCTGCATGAGCTTTAACCCCCACACGTTGCTCTACAGGAGGAACAAACTCATACTAAAAGGCCTTCTCCCACCTCCAACAGAGGCCTCTACTTCTTCTTCCTCCGCCCCAGCTTTTGGGATTCAACCGCCAGCCAAGACGTCCAGGGATGAAGAGAAGGCCTGACCCAAGGAGCAGGATCAGCCGAGGAAGCCGTTCCCAGACCACTCTTCCTTTGTTGAACCTGTGACCAAGTCCCACATGGATCTGAGCAGGATCTCCATTTGGTTCTGGTTGCCTCGCTTTTCACTAGAGCCGGAGGCCTCCTGGGCTTGCTATCCACTCTCTGCTTCCCCTGGCCCCACTACCATTGCTAAAATGACACTTCTACATACTTTAATACTTTCCCTCCTGACAACAGACTATCTGTTTATCCTGCCATGACTTCCATATAACTCATATCTACTCTCCCACAATAACCACCATCAAACTAGCAAACCCCTCACCCAAAAGAACTGCAATATCACCACATCTAAACCCCAAAAATCTACTGGAAACTGCAGACCCATACGTCTCACTAGTCTTATATGTAAAGCCATGTGAAGAATTATCATGGAGATGATCAATAGAGGTATAGTAAACCTTCAGACACTGGACCCAACCCAGTTTAATTTTATCAAGGGCAGATCATGTCCACTCAACCTGGTGGACTTCTTTGAGAAGGTCACAAAAGCAATGGGTGAAGGCAAAATTGTTCACATTGCCTACCTTGACCTGGCCAATGCATTTGACACAATACCCCACTCAGGCATCATTGACAAATTCAAGAGGGTAGGTACAAACTCATATGTCACCCGGTGGATAGATAAGTGGCTCACAGACGGGACCCAGGAAGTTATAATTGGGGAGTCCAACTCTACAAAGAGGCCAGTCACAAGTGGAGTCCCTCAGGGATATGTCCTTGGATCACTCCTTTTTGGCATTTACTTCTCAGAAGTCAAGGCCAATGTCAGTGGTCTCTGGCTGACTAAATTTGCAGATGACTGCAAATTAGGAGCTGTCATTGAATCTCACACTGACTCCAATGTTCTCCAGGAGGGGCTGACACAGACAAACAACTGGTGTCAGAGCCATGGACTAAAACTAAATGCCAAGAAATGCATAATAGTATCCTTTGGGAAGTCATCCATCTCTGATAACTATCATATTGCCAATGCACCCCTTAGAGGTAACCCAGTAGTCAGGGACTTAGGGACACACATAGATAGTAATCTAGCCTTTGACCATCATGTGTCTACAGTGGTGAGAAAATCATTCTATGTTGAGCAATGTAGAACAAAGGTATGGCATCTAAGTCTAATGAAGTAATTGTTCACTGTATTCAGCATTCATCAGCCCTATCATTGAGTACAATGCTCCCTTTGGTATGTACCTAAACAGGCACATCCAACAATGGGAACATCCACAGAGGTTTCTCACTAAAAGAATGCAGGGTGTAAGTAAAATGTCATATACAGACTGCCTCAAGGCCCTATCCCTGTATTATGTCTCCTGCAGACTTTTGGGGGGAGATCTATGCCAGGCATACAGGGCATTGTCAGACCCCAGTCTGATGGGCCTCCTGCATATCCACAAAGCAAACAGCACCATGAGTATCTGTTCTAGAGACTTAAACCTTGCCTTTGATATAAATAGGACCTGCTGGAGAGATAGGTATATATCCCAGAGACTACTGCGTCTGTGGAACAGACTCCCCATCCATGTGAAGCAGAGTTCCTCCCTAACCCAATTCAAATACAACTTAGACAATTGGATGGGAAACAGAAATTCATCCCTGGTTTGGCACCTATGTCTCTAATGGACACAGCACAGGTAACCTGTAAATGGTTCATCTCCCAGGCCCATGCTCACACTTATCAAGTGTACCAGAACTTGTCAGAGATTTGGGATGCATGGTTAGGTTTAAAAAGGCCCTTGTGATTGTTAGCATAGTAAACACCTGTGAACCTATGAACCTATAACACCTTTATAGCAACACCACCACCAAACTATTTTCCCTAACATATACCTCCACTCCAACAAGCCCACACGTCCTTTGCAAATATTCCAAATTACTATATAAACTATTTCATCTATTTCCTTGCTATTTATCTCTACTTAACCTAGCAGGTATCATACACCCAAATTCAGGCCCTCAAATCCAAGTGCTCCTCCCCAGTCTTGAAAATAGCTCCAACCCCAAAAACCTACTAATACACTTTCTAAATAGCTCTGACCTCCTAATAATGAACAGCAATCTAAGAAGTATTCTGAACAAAATTGACAAATCCCTCTTCATCCTTACCCACTACTCCCTTGACATCGCAGTATTAACTGAAACCTGGTTAAAACCACACAGAAACAATAGCAAAATCCTAACCCAAGGTTACAATATACACAGACTTGACAGACCTAACAAATGTGGGGCAGTATTGCTATTCTATACAAACATGCACTTACTCTTGAAAGAATAGAAATAATACCCCCTTAGCTAACAAATTCAGAAATTCTAGTCTCATACCTACAGATAAACAACAATAAGAGCATTATCATAGTATTATTTATTTATTTATTTATTTCCAGCTTGACTACTGGAGAAGTCCACTGGGCCCAGAGAGCCCGTTTTCAGTGGAGGCCTGGGGAGAGAAGTTCCATGAAACAGATAATAGCAGTATACAATCCCCCTGGTAAAAATACTATCACAATAGAAAAACTTCTTAACTGGACATCATCAACTTTCAACCAAGAAACAATGATCTTAGGAAATTTCAACCTTGACTGGTTAACATGTATCACTAAAAACTCAACCAACCATATTAATCTGTTTGGATTCTCTCAAATAATCTGTTCCCCTGCTAGAGTAGATAAACACAGCAACAGGAAATCCATCTTAGATTGGACCTTCCCCATGTCACCATGCTGGCTGCCTCCCAGATCCTCTCAGTGACCATATCCCCACCTATTTTCTCAGATACAAAGCATCCACCTCCAAAAATATTTATTTTATTTGCAGCTTGTTTACCAGGAAGGTCCACTGGGCCAAGAACAGCCCATTTCAATGGAGTCCTGGGGAGAAAAGCTCCATAAAGACATTGTGCAATGTAAACAAATCATTAGAAATTAAGTATTACAGCAACACTGGTGAAGAAACATAGTATTAAAAATTACAGTTTAGTAAAAAAAAAAAATTAAAAAGAGAACTTAGGAAAAACATTAGCAAATATTTATAAATATATTTGTTCATACAATAGAAATATAACAGTAGAGGCAATGGAGCTTCACATAGGTATCCTATGAGAGTTAGAGTAGGGTAAGTGGGACAGGAGGAGTTGACAGTAGACATGAGCAAAGAGGAAATAGTAAGAAGTAGAGAGGAACGTAAGGAGGTAGAGAGAAAGGTAGTGTAGTGTGAGGTGGGAAACGCGAGGGAGGAAGAGGGAGAAAGTAGAGAGAAAAGTAGCGTAGTGTGAGGTGAGAAACGAGAGGGAGGGAGAGGGAGAAAGTAGAGAGAAAAGTAAGGAGGTAGAGAGAAAGGTAGCGTAGTGTGAGGTGAGAAACGAGAGGGAGGGAGAGGGAGAAAGTAGAGAGAAAAGTAAGGAGGTAGAAAGAAAGGTAGTGTAGTGTGAGGTGAGAAACGAGAGGGAGGGAGAGGGAGAAAGTAGAGAGAAAAGTAAGGTGGTAGAGAGAAACGTAGCGTAGTGTGAGGTGGGAAACGAGAGGGAGGGAGAGGGAGAAAGTAGAGAGAAAAGTAAGGAGGTAGAAAGAAAGGTAGTGTAGTGTGAGGTGGGAAATGAGAGGGTGGGAGAGGGAGAAAGTAAAGATAAAAGTAAGGAGGTAGAGAGAAAGGTAGTGTAGTGTGAGGTGGGAAATGAGCGGGAGGGAGAGGGAGAAAGTAGAGAGAAAAGTAAGGAGGTAGAGAGAAAGGTAGTGTAGGGTGAGGTGGGAAACGAGAGGGAGGGAGAGGGAGAAAGTAGAGAGAAAAGTAAGGAGGTAGAGAGAAAGGTAGTGTAGTGTGAGGTGGGAAACAAGAGGGAGGGAGAGGGAGAAAGTAGAGAGAAAAGTAAGGAGGTAGAGAGAAAGGTAGCGTAGTGTGAGGTGGGAGACAAGAGGGAGGGAGAGGGAGAAAGTAGAGAGAAAAGTAAGGAGGTAGAGAGAAAGGTAGCGTAGTGTGAGGTGGGAAACAAGAGGGAGGGAGAGGGAGAAAGTAGAGAGAAAAGTAAGGAGGTAGAGAGAAAGGTAGTGTAGTGTGAGGTGGGAAACGAGAGGGAGGGAGAGGGAGAAAGTAGAGAGAAAAGTAAGGAGGTAGAGAGAAAGGTAGCGTAGTGTGAGGTGGGAAACAACAGGGAGGGAGAGGGAGAAAGTAGAGAGAAAAGTAAAGAGGTAGAGAGAAAGGTAGTGTAGTGTGAGGTGGGAAACAAGAGTGAGGGAGAGGGAGAAAGTAGAGAGAAAAGTAAGGAGGTAGAGAGAAAGGTAGTGTAGTGTGAGGTGGGAAACAAGAGGGAGGGAGAGGGAGAAAGTAGAGAGAAAAGTAAGGAGGTAGAGAGAAAGGTAGTGTAGTGTGAGGTGGGAAACAAGAGGGAGGGAGAATGAGAAAACAGGGTATAATGCTAAGGGAGTTATGTGGGGTGAGATATCATATACAAATGTGTCCGTGACAAAAAAAAAATTGATACCAATATTTTTAACACCCTTCTAAAAAATTTGACTGCCTCCCCCTCAAACATCTCCAATTAGATGAAGCAGTCCAGTATTCTAACAATAAATTCCTGGATATCTTCAACAACTTAGCTCAACTTAGAAAAATTCATACAAAAACAAAATCAACCCCATAACTAACAAAAAAAACCAAACTACTCACCTCAAACCTCCCACTTCAAATTCGTCTCACCAGTATCCCGTCCACCTTTAAAACTCTGCTCCACAAACACCTAACATCTCTCTGGGAATGCTCATGTTCCCATCCTGCATAACATCCCCAGCAGCTACCTTAATCCCCACCCCTTCTCCCACTCTCCTCTTATCCTAACTCAAATTCTAAAATATTTGACCTACTGATCATATTTCCCCTGGGGCAATGTAGATATTGTAAATAACTCCTTAGTCTAATTGACTTGTAAATACCTACTTATTACTGTTTAGACTTGCAAATACCTACTTATTACTGTTTAGACTTAATATCTATGTTAGCAATGATAGTAACTATATATTTGTAAACTTTACTAACTGTGATATAAACTCTGTTTTTTTTTTTTTTTTCAAATTGTACTAACATATTATTTTGCTTCATGTACTCTTCTTGTACTGTAATAACCTGTCGTTTAATAAAATGTATCTATGGAGCTTTTCTCCCCAGGACTCCATTGAAAATGGGCTCTTCGGCCCAATTGGACCATCCTGGCAAACAAACTTCAAATAAATAAAAATAAATAAATAAACAAAGAGACATAGCATGGTCATACTACCAAACAAACAAAAAGCAAACCTTCTTACTTTAATTCTCAACAGTTAAGAAACTCAAACAAAAAACAAATAAGAATTGATAAAAAAATACTATTTCACAATCCAACAAAAACAAAATGACCACCCAAAATTCTGGTGTGCCATAACACAACTTATTAACCTTAAGGGTTGGGAGAGTGGCCTAATGGTTAAGGTGTTTGCCTTACAAGCACAAGGTACAGGGTTTGAATCTCACAGGGGATAATTGGGTAGGCTTAAAATGGCTCACAAGGGCAATTAGCCTAGTACTAATCTATGAACCTATAAACAAGGCAATACACCTATTCCATCCACTACTAACAACTCAAAGTCCATTCCCACCCATTTCAACTCACACTTCACAAGTTCAATACTAGCACTGCTAAATAATGACAGCAACACCCCACAAATAGTTCCATCTAGCTCTGCTTCCTATCACAAGTCTTTTTCCATCATACCTATACAAACCAGCTACATAAGCAAACTCCTTGAGAAACTAAAACCAACATCACTTGCAGCCGTCAAACTCCCAACTGAGTTTCTTAAACTTGCAGCAGACACCACTGCATACCCAATCTCCCTGTTAATCAGCCGTTCCATCACAGAACATTATATCTCCAAACTATGGAAAATCTCATACATTATCCCCCTTTACAAAGGTGGCACTTCTACACAAGTATCTAACTACAGGCCAATCTCAATACTTCCACCTCTGGCTAAAACCCTTGAGAAATGCATACATTCACAACTAATTCCTTATCTCCTAGACAATAACCTCCTCTCCAACTCTCAGCACGGGTTTAGACCAAAACAAAGCACCACAATCACTCTCATTAGTTTCACAGACACAGTTAATCAGCTTAGAAACAAAGGACAGTTTGTATTATCTATCTTCCTCGACATGTCAAAAGCTTTTGACACAGTTTCACATCAACAACTTCTTAGCAAACTTGCCACCCATAAACCTTTCCTAAACAGCCATCCTATGGTTCCACAGCTGCTTGTCTGAATGACAACAAGCAGTTAAGCGGCAAAAAGAAATCTCATCTCTACTACCGGTATCAGTAGGTGCTCCACAAGGTTCAATTCTTGGACCATTACTCTTTACCATTTTTACTAACAACCTCAGCTCAGCAACCCAATCAGCATCCATTGTACAATATACTGATCATCTCTCATCTATGCAGCCACCTATATTCCTAAACTCTTGCAAATAACTCAAAAAACTTTTACAGACATAGAACAATATCTGTCTCTCAATCAACTCAACCCAAATAAGACCAAATGAATGCTGTCCTCTAACAACAAAGCAGCTCAGCTTCCCATTCCCTTCATTATCTACTCCCCCAATAACACCAAAACTGAACCTGTGCAACACACCAAGCTGCTAGGCATCGACAACACCCTTAAATATGACAAACACATAGCCCAAACAATCAAAAATACACGTCAAACTAGGGACTCTACAGAATCAGGCCATTCCTCACCAATACTTCCAGACAGGCCATTGCCACAACACATCTTCTACCCACCCTCTTATACACCTCCCCAGTCTTTACAAATCTAAGAAAAACTGACCTTAATAAGCTAGAGACCTGCTACAATAAAATAGCCAGGTTTGCCTCTAACTACACAAACAGATTCCACCATTGCCTAGCTCTCCACCAACCAAATTAGGTCAAACTTCCTGATTTGTTAACTTTCAATCAACAAACAACCGCTCATATCATCAAACACCAACTAGATAACTGCTCTGCCTGAAAACACTTAGTACAACCCTACTCTAACTCTAGAACACTGGACCCCTCTGTTCATTGAACAAATTATTACTTGAGGACACTAGATCAAATAAAAGTCACAGAGATGCTCTTTCTCCAAATAAATATCTACAATTTCGAACTCTATTCCCCAGCAAATAGTTCTCACAATCAACTCCTCCACTTTCAAAAAATTTCTTAAGGAACATCTTACAAACAACTGGATATGTTCCTGTTCTTCCCCAGGCTGACCAAACTCCACTCTCTGCCTTCACTCTTCACTTCCTACTCCTAATCCTCTACAACTTCTCTCTTAAGACCCTACTACTTTCTCGTCATTTTACAACTCCCTTTATTAATTTCACAATATTGCTCAAACTCGCACAACTAATCACACTACCATTCATTTGTTCTGCCTTTATCTCAACAAGTCACATCATGTTACCCTAACATTGACTTCTTGACCACTCTCAATATTTACAAACAACTTATACCTACCTTCTGCTATGGTCAGCTGACCCCTTCAAATGCTATTTTCTTCACTGATGCTGTCCAAAAGCATTTTAAAAATTGTATTAATTGAAATTGTATTTAATTTATCATACCTGCTGTATATAACTACACAGAAATACATGTTAACCTTATGTGTCCTATTGTAATATTATTTACTTGGAGCTTTTCTCTCCAGGCTGTGCTGAAAGTGGGCTAGTAGTCCAGTCAGAAACGTTGGGTAAACAAATGCAAAATAAAATAAAATAAATAAATAAATAAATTGTTAAAGAACAAAAGCACCTATCATTATCACTGGACACCCTCCTTAATGTCATTAACCATACAGAGAAAATAGCTGAAAGAGTTCTTTCACAGTTAAAACTTTGTTACATGATAACCCACCTTTCTATCCCCCTCTTCATATAAATCAATTGGCAGCAACATACTATTTCTAAACCTGGAATATCCTTTGCCACTTCTCAATTACCATTCTTCCTATAACTTCCAAAAACTGCAGTACATTGAAGTGAAAATATATAAACTTGCTGTACTAGCTAAACAAAGATAACACAATTGTGAAGTACTTCAGGCAATGCACTGGCTCCCAATACCAGGCAGATCTAATCTATTAGTAGGAAAACTCATATTTAAAATTCTTATATAATAAGATCATAGGAGATTACTAGGATATCGACCAGGAGGTCATTTTAAGCCTAGCTGTTTCATCCCAATGTAATACCATACAAATGCTAGTCAATACCCAAGATTGCATTTAGTGATGACTGCCCATGTCCAGCAGGGTTGTGGGCTCTATCACTGATAAGAATTTATGGTGTCCCATCCACTTGTCTAGGTTTTTCTTGAACAGTGTCATAGATGTACTCTGTTTCACATGAATTGGTAGCTTGTTCAAAGACATGGCAGTCACTGGGAGATACATCTGTCCCTCCAGCTTCTATTATTTAAGTCACTGGCCATATTTAGGTCCATAGAATGGGTAGACCTAGTCCGGTTTGATTTATGGATGTGCAGCTAGTTCATTAGGTTGTGGTCTTGGATTGTTCTGTAGGCCAGGCATAAGTCTCCCCTAAGAAGTCTATATGATGCAGAGTATAGTGACAGGGGCTTTAGTCAGCCTGTGTAAGGCACATCCTGCAGCTCCTTGATCTTCTTTGTTAGAAATCTCTGAGGTCTCTCTAACTGCTGTAGGTGCTTAGTATGGAACATGCCAACAGGGTGTTATACTCAATTATGGGCCAGATAAGTGCAGAGTATGGGGGGGTTTATAACTTCTTTTGCTCTCATGGAGATGCCTTTACTAATCTAGTGTGGTACACAGAAAGCTTTCCCTACTGCAGTAGACACGTGGTGGTCGAAGTTAAGGTCGTATCAACTTGTGATCCCAGGCCCCTTACAACTTCATGGGTACTTAGTGTATTGTTGTTGATTTGATAGTATGAGAGGGCATTGTTTGTGCCAAAGGGAATGATGATGCATTTCTTTGCATTCAGTTTGAGACTGTGACTAATACACCAGTCAGTGGTCTGCATGAGACCATCCTGGAATGTACTGACACCATTTGGGGATTCACTGACTGCAACTAGTTTGCAGTCATCTGCAAACTTGGTCAGCCACAACCCCTTAGTTTTTACCTGAAATTCTGAGAAATATATACCAAACAGTGGGGCCCCCAGCACTGACCCCTGTGGCACCTCACTGGTAACACATCTTGCTAGCTGATGTGGAGTCACCCACTTTGATAATGTGTGTCCAGTTTGTGAGCCAGTTGGCAACCCATCTTACAACGAAGGGGATTACATCCAGCTTGCTAATTTTATCAGTAATGCCTAAATGTGGCATTGTGGCAAAAGTCTTGCCAGGCTGAAGTGTGTTGTGTGCACAGATTTGCCCTAATCAATGGCCTTGGTCTCATTTTCAAAGAAATACACCAGATTTAACAGGCAAGATCTGCCCTTCATGACACCGAATTGGGTAGGCTCCAGGGTTTGGAGGTCACCTATGTCTTTATTTATGAGGTCCATAGTGAGATATTCTATGGCCTTACAGATGAGGCTGGTCAGGCTTATGGGTCTGTAATTTCCTGGGTGTGTTGCTATGCCACTTTTTTGGAGAGGAATAACTATTGCTGTTCTCTATGCTGCAGGAATAAAGCCTGTGGTTAGACTATAATTGAAAATGGTAATTAGTGGTGATGCTAGTGCATGTTTTAACTTGTTTAGAAGACAGCCTAAGATGTTGTCTGGTCCCATAGAGGCTGTATTTTTTGCCTTTGCAAAGCTTTGAGAACCTGCTCTTCACATATGCTGGGTGGGGAGGGGAGTTTGGGGGATGGTTTGTTGTAAGTTAGGAGGGGATAAGGGAGTGAAATTTTCCCCAAACTTATCTTTGTGGAGTCAGTGTGTGGGATACCATTGGCCACTAGTTCTGCACATGCTTGGGTCCTACCCTTTATGTTATGTACATAGCTGTAAAAGGCCTTATGATTATCCTTGGCTGTACTTGCTAAGTTTCTCTCAAAGGAGCCCTTGGAGGATTTGACAAGTTGTCTTATTTGCCTGTTGAGACTGAGGAGTGTGCTTTTCCATTGTTGGGGCCCTGCCTTTGTTTTCTTGGACAGCAGCTTTTTGCATTTATTGTAAGGTTTGTTGATGCTGGATGTCCACCACGGCAACTTATTTTTATTTGATGCTCTGGCTTTGATTCTATCTGGTACAGCTGAGTTTATACACTTATGCAAGTGATTGTACAGGGCTTTAGAGTAAGCTTCGGCATAGCTACCTCTTCCAGATTGGGGTGGGGCTTGGAATGCATGTATACCTTCAACTAGGAGGGTATAGTTTGCTTGGTGTAGTTTTTTAGTCTGGTTTCACCCTTTGCGAGTCCTCAGTAATGCCTTCCACTCAAAACAAATTCCCTCTAAGGGACCAAAATTATACACTTAGAAGCATCCACAATGATGTTCTTACACTCTACAGACCTAGATTCCAACAAGCCACAGCAAAGAAGGACTTTCCAAGAACAGAATCCACACTTTGGAATCATTTAACAAATGAAGTGATCAACGACTGCACGTTAGAGGCATATAAAAAAATCATTAAAGCAAACCTTTTTAGAGCAAGCCAGATGCCTATACTTTCATGGTACAGGCTAAGACATAGAATATGCACTCTAAAATTTTAAGCTAACTCTCTTACCATATATTGTGTTTATCTGTGCATATTATACTATTTAGCACATATTTATTTACTATAATGTATCTGTCTAATATAAGGAGATACATGCAATAATCTTTATTTTGTATATAGCATGCATGTGCAATATAGTGTACACACTAAAAGCATCAATGTTTGTCTCATTTAACGCCTACATTTTATAGTTTAGACTTAACTTCACAATTGTTTGCTTCCACTGTAACTTGACTATGTATTGACTCATGTTATAGGAGTAATTGTTTTGTTTATTTCCACTGTAACTTAACTATATATTTACTCATGTCATGAGTATCTGTTTTGTTGCAAGATGATAATTTTTTTGTTTCTGTACCCAGGTTGTAGGTGAAAAAGATCAGTATCTCTGGATAAAAACATTGACATAAATGAAAAAAAGAAATAATTGAATGCTCTGCTTTTATACTTCCTAAGAAATATTTCCCACAAAAGATCATGTAAATTTTGAACTGTGGAATTATGGATATGTGAATAACTTGTTTTGAGATTCCGAACTCACTGTTGGTTTGTTGTTACCTGAAAACAAACATTGTGCAGTATATATACTATAAATTAAAAAATGAAACATTGTTGCAATCTGTCTACCATAAATAAAAATAAATAATAGTACAGTCTGTTTACCTTAAATAAACTGAAAAATGCCATTGGTATAGTCTGACTACCTTATACAAAAAAGAAAAATTAACAATTGTGCAATCTAGTTTAAATAAAGATAAAAATAAAAATAAATATCACTGATGAGTTGCACTTGTCTAAAAACTGCCTGTTTAACTGATAAGCAGCTTAAACAACAAAGTATGGCTTTTTAAGTCTGAATTGACAATATATGTGACTATTATGAGCTGCAGAAGGCATGAATAGCAATTTCTTTGTTTTGACCAGGCAAAAATATATATTTTAATGCTTGCCTTCATAAGCAATCTGAAATGTCATAATGGCAAAATTTACTGAAAAAATGTCTTGTCTACAAAGACAAGTGAAGCTGGTTAAAATAGAACTTACATGCAAATTTATATTCAAAAATATTTTAGCATTAAAACCTTGCATGGCAAAGATATGTAGATAAGTATATACATATACATACATACAGACACACACATATATATATATATATATATATATGTGTATATATATATATATATATATATATATATATATATATATATATATATATATGTATATATATCTATATATCTATATATCTATATATATATATATATATATATATATATATATATGTGTGTGTGTGTGTGTGTAAATTATTCACACTATACAATTGTTCTCTTCCACAACCATCAGCAGCGAGTAGAACTATTCAGCATGCAAACACAGGGGAATTATATATTTTTTGAGACTCATGATAGCATGACAATAAAGATGTCCATTACTTGAGGCAGAGTCTCTAGTCTTCCCCCTGTTGCCCCTTGGTGAAGACAAAATTGCTCACAAAATCTTCAGAGTCTATTTGAAGTTACTAAAGCTCTCTACATTGTTTTCAGTCTGCTGTTCTCAGCAAAATACACCACTGCAATATAGTTGATTCAAATACGTTGTGGTAAAAATGTTTTCTTTAGAAAAGGATATACCCCCCTTGTAGCTACATTATGAGAGATCGTCTCATGAACCCACAGATTGTAACTATATTGCCCCTAAGGTCACAACAAAAAAAAAGGGAGTAAATCTATTTTTCATTTCTTTAAATTGATATGGTCTTGTGAGTAGTACATTTACAGAGCTACAGTGCAGGGACAACACCCAATTAGGAAATGTAGAATGAGTTCTCTGTAAAAATGCGTTAAAGTAGACTATACTTGCATGTATTCTGGGACTGTCATGTGGGGTGGTAGGATATTGTAATTTTTTTTATTTTAAACATAGGAAAATGGTTATTGGTATGCTAGACTTTGATACTGCAAAGCAGATCCAGTTATAGTGGCCAGTGCCAATAAACACAAAAGAGTTATAACAATATAACAATAATCTCAGTCAGATAATAGCAGCTGCTCATCAGGAAGGGGAAATGTTGCAGCACGGCACAGTTGTTAGTTTAAACAGTTTGTAATTATGTGTGAGACAGATGATATAGAAAGAGCAATTTAAAATAGAAAGAATTTCAGTGATGAACCACTATTGTATGTTTAAACATATTTATAAGTGTAACAACATGCAGAATCATACATGGCAAGTCATTCCTTACCTTTACTGATTCTTCGCCTTTTTAAATCCATGGATGTTATGATGCAAATGACAATTCTAGCCTAATTAAAATGACAGTTCGATGACAACAACATCTAGTATAAATCCTCTAATTACTGCAATATACTTTACCTTTTCTTAATATATACATTAAGGCTGAGGGGATTTCTGTTCCAGGAATATATGGCAAAAAATGCTTAAAGATTCTTTCATCTGGCAAATAATTATTTCTACAGCAAGACTGAAGTCAGAACTGTAAAATTTTTCACACGACAGTACGGAATAAAAGAAATAATGGATGCAGATAATGAGGACAGACTGCTTATTCTTTCAATTTATCTACATAATACATGCGCCAGAAAAACCGCCTTCACCTTTTATCTTTTGCTAATGAGTTGCATGACTGAATTAGCTTTGCAGGGACTATTTGCCTATTAAGAAATGCATGCTAAGTACGAAAATGGAAAGCAGGATATGCAGAAAGGACAATCCCAACACAAACCAACGAGTTCTCTTTCTCAAAGCATTCAGTGTCCTATAAAAGCAGAGGCAGCTTGATAAAATGTCACTGAATCACACAAATAAATGTAGCTTGCTATTTATAAATGTCAGCATAATCCAACCGGTCCCCATTCTTGGTGTGTAAACAGCTCTCCCCAGCCTGACTTGTACGTTTTGTAAGGCCAGGAATGCTGAGATGCTCCTTCTGATTCTCATGCTTGACAAGGTACAGTATGTTATCATGAAATCTAATTGTCAAGGATCACCATTCTCTGTAAATATACCAGTACCACTGTTTGAAGCCTTAGGAGCACCAAAGTCATCATCATCATCATCATCATTTTTCGGCTGTTCCCATTAGGGGTCACCACAGCGGATCATCTGTTTCCATTTCTTCCTGTCCTCTGCATCTTGCTCTGTCACACCACCCACCTGCATGTCCTCTCTCACCACATCCATAAACCTTATCTTAGGCCTTCCTCTTTTCCTGTTACCTGGTAGCTTCATCCTTAGCATCTTTTTCCCAATATACTCAGCATCCCTCCTCAGCACATGTCCAAACCAATGTAACCGTGCCTCTCTGGCTTTGTCTCCAAACCTTCCATCCTGGGCTGACCCTCTAATATACTTATTCCTAATCCTGTCCACCCTCGACACACCCAGTGCAAATCTTAACATCTTTAATTCTGCCACATCCAGCTCAAACTCCTGCCTTTTTGTCAATGCCATTGTCTACAGCCCATATAACATAGCTGGTGTCACTACCCTGTTGTAGACCTTCCCTTTCACTCTTACTGGTACCCGTCTGTCAAAAATCACTCCTGACACTCTTCTCCACCCACTCCATCCTGCCTGTACTCTCTTCTTCACCTCTCTTCCACACTCACCATGACTCTGAACTATTGATCCCAAGTATTTAAACTGGTCCACCTTCACCACCTATACTCCTTGCATCCTCACCATTCCTCTATCCTCCCTCTCACTTACACACATATATTCTGTCTTAGCCCTGCTGACCTTCATTTCTCTTCTCTCTAGAGCATATCTCCATCACTCCAGGGTCTCCTCCACCTGTTCCATACACTCACTACAGATCACAATGTCATCTGCAAACATCATAGTCCATGGAGACTCCTGTCTGATCTTGTCTGTCAACATGTCCATCACCATTGCAAATAAGAAAGAGCTCAGAGCTGATCCTTGATGTAACCCCATCTCCACCTTAAACGCATCCGTCACTCCCACAGCAGATCTCACCACTGTCACACTACCCTCGTACATATCCTGTACCACTCTTACATACTTCTCTGACACTCCCGACTTCCTCATACAGTACCACAACTCCTTTCTAGGCACCCTGTCATATGCTTTTTCTAAGTCTACAAAAACACAACGCAACTCCTTCTGACCTTCTCTGTACTTCTCCAGCAACAACTGCTTAAATGGACTATGACTGAGTTATACTTCAAAATTATACATGGTCAAGGGAAGAGTTGCACACGTGCTGTAGTAGAACAGATTAGCTACCAAATTGCAGTTTGCTAGCCACCAGGGAACCTGTAATACTTGGAACTTTTACAATATTTTGCACACTATTAAGTGTCACTCCAAACAATAGTCAATATCATTGAATCTGAGTTTAAGCTTATGATAATTCATTATTGAGGTACCCCAGTATAATGAAGGTAGAGGAATGATGCCCAATATGATTTCTAATGGGAGGAGTATGATTAGAGAAAATCAGAAACAAAGGGGCAGAACTGGATAGTGACGTATTATTGCTGACTACAAAAAGACAAAACATAGTGTTTGAGCATCGTGGCAAGTTAATGATAGACTGCAGGCTCGTAAGGAAAAGAATAAACCAATTTCTTAACAGTAACTCATACATTTTTATTTTACAGAATGAATAGCAATGCTATAGGAACAGGGATACGAAGAATAGGAGACAGAGAGAAAGAAAGAGATAAAGAGGGGGAATGAGACAGAGAAAGAAAAAGAGGGAAAGAAAGAGGAAGAGACTGGTTATGTGACACATAACAAGAGAGAGAACTCGTAACTTTCTGAAAGGAAAGAACTTGAAATATGTAATTATTCACATAAATGAATATACATATATAGTAAATATGTATACTTTTTGTTGCTACCTTTATTTTCTGGTTCCTTTGCCAGACATTTTGGACTAACAAACAAGTTAAGTGCTCTAGCATTTTATTACAAAGAAGGCAACTGATTTAATTGAATTAATTTCTATAAAACTAATGAGTTTGCAGAAGTAGAATATTTATATTTGCAGAGTTCCTCCCTAACCCAATTCAAGTGTAACTTGGACAATTGGATGGGGAACAGGAAATTCATCCCTGACTTGACACCTAGCTATCTAATGGAAAAAAGGCAACCTGTAAATGGTTTGTCTCCCAAATCCCCTGCTTACACATATCAAAAGTACCAGAACTGTCAGAGATTTGAGATGGCATGAAAAGGCTTATAAAGGCCCTTGTGGTCATTAGCCGAATAAATACCTATAAACTTAAATATAGGGCATGCATATTGCATGACGTTAGACTGTGGTAGCCTTAAGAAATGTATTTTGTGCATACATTTTATATTAAATGGATATGCTCAACAACTTAATTTACTATAGTATACAGATCATATGTAGTCATGAAAATGGCTAACTATGTAATGTTTATTGTGGGTTCAATAATTACTCTTGAAGGGTCCTAGAGGTAAAACTGCACTAGCACGTGTACCAATCTCTCATCATTAAGCAATTAAACAAAAATTGCTGTTTCAGGTAGTTACTACTGATGTTTAGAAGTGCTCCCACTTTGAAGAAAATGCAATTATAAAGATGAAATAGTCTTTGTGAATAACTTTAAATTGTTTTAAACAAGTTAGCCACAGTACTGATTTCAAATCACCCCATTCATGATTTGAACATTAGCATAGGAACAAATGACATGTGAAACATTTTTATCAAAATTTACTATAATAAAAAAATATATTTACAGCCTTGTTGGAGCCATGAACTTTAAATTTCTGAGCCCATAAAAGATCCTGGTGTCCTGTTGCTACATACCAGCCTATGATACCACTAACAAGATTATGCTTAAACTCATTTTATAAGGGCTAACCTCAGTCTTGATGACACAATGAGGAAGAAAAAAAATAACTTGCACATGATGGTTATTTACACTGCAAAATGCCGTACATGTCCACATTGAGCTCAGATATCCATGAAATATTGTTAATAAAATTTGCTATCATAGAATGCTATTAAAGTGTCATTCAACTCCCCAATAAAAATGGGCAGCCATTATTGGTATGGCACTGGCTCTTTGATGTATTCCATCTCATGCCTGGTGGTGCAATTCAGAAACAGTGGTGATATAATAGTGTCCAATATCTAACATACAGCAGTGTTCTGCTATCATGCATATAGAAACACCATTGTAGTCAGTGGCAGATCATTATTTGCTTCTTGCTCAAACTCGGTCAGATACCAAATGTCTGACATCTGTATCATGCCTACAATCAACATGATGCACTTAAAGGATCTGGTCAGTGTGCATGGCTCTCCTTATGTCATCATACCCAAACACAAACCTCATAGGAAATTATCACGTGCTTGATCTTGGGTGCATAACAATTCTGTTGCTTAAATACATGTATTGATTTTCTGGTGTTTTATTTCTCAGATTCTTTTAAACACGAAGCTGAAGTTAGTAAAGAATTGTTTATCCCTATGTTATACTTAGTATACACTATTCTAATCGCAACTGAAATATGATGTATGTGCCCAACACTTAGGCACATAGAACTTAACAAAACTGTCATCTTCTAAGACTGTTTTATTCAGTGATCTAAAAGAAGGTCATCCCTGCATTAATGTGCCTCTCTGTAGGACTTTACAGTAAATTATATTGCTCAAGCCACACTGGTCCTAGACATACCCTCCATTTCTGCATTCTCAGTACTCCTGTATTTGATAATCTGTATCTTTGTACAGCATCCATATTTCAGAGCCATGCAGTGGTAAGCATGCATAAAAGCATTTTATCAAGCGAAGATAACCAGACCTTTTTATTAAAATATGTTTGACTATATAGAGTTATAGAGTCATTTTGATACATTTGTTAAACAAAGGACAATACATAAACCTATTTCTTCTGTGTATATATCAAATGGATAAGTTTAGTGTTCCTGTGTTATTATTATTATTTTTATTATACACATATTAGTTGTTGATAGAGAGTAATTGTAATTAACTGGGAAAATAGATCTTTTTCAAAAGGAAAACATCTGAAAATATGCTACTTAAACATGGGTAATCAATTATTTGCAAGACAAAAGAACTTGCCTTTTCAGTAAAATGAACTATGTGAGGGTAAATGAGGAAAACAGTATTTATAACCACACCTGTAACTGTGTAAGGGTGCTGCAGCCTAGGAATAAAGTTAGGCCTTGCTTCCCAAACTGTAAAATGTTACACATTCATCTACTTGTAGATTGTGGCTAGATCACGTCAGTGACGGGAATGTATTACTTGGCCTGTAGCTTGCTGCGATTCTTTCCATCACCCCAAGAAGCATATAATTCTGTAAATAGGAAAAGTGTCTTCTAAAATTCTAAATATTGCCACATGCAATCCTATTCAAGACTCTATAAATAGACGAACTGCCAGTTAATCCTTGGCGGTTAATATTTACAGAAGCTGCAGGGGTTATAGCTTTGCTTGCTGGATAGGACTGTTGAACAAGAACTCAAGATATGTTCCTTTGATGACTCTAAAGCTTCTACTTTGATCTGAAAATCCAGAAACAGCAAGACAGAGTATATCATGTAGCTAGGAGCAGATAGTCTTTAGTTCATAAGTAGAGAGTTTTTTTTTTTTTGGTACAATTTGATTATTTTATTTTGCATTTGTTTGCAGGAATGTTTTTGTGTTCATATTTACTTTTCATGTAGCGTGCTTTATTGTCTTTATTACAGGAAAGGGATTTAGTATTCAATTTTGAATGGCTGTATCTGAGGATTTGTTTGTTAGTTTAATGGTTTATACGTTTTACATGTGAATACAACTGTGTCATCTGCCCACTGAATGGTGTCAGAACTAACTGTTATCATTAGAATCTAAATATTTGCTTATTTAAGGGTGAATAGCAAAGTCAGTTTTTGCTTTATTTTTGACAAAGTGGTAGCCATCTACCTTAAAGCCTGTGAGGAGGTGCATTTAATACCCCTTCAGCAAAACATAATGAGACTGAAAGTAGGCAAAATAATTGTAGTCAACTTCTAATTATTTCCAGTATGGTTGCCCTGAAAGCGGTTGGCTCAGTCTGATGTGCGTGATGAACTAGTGAACAAGCGATTATATGCCTAATCCTTAGTTGTGCAGTGTGGAGCTCCTTTTATGATGCAAGTTTTGGTCATTAGCCAAGGCAGCAGTGCACACTGACCGTACACAAATATGGTCAATTGTCATTTACATATTAAGTGGAACAGCTGGTTGGATTCAAATTGTGCACTCTTGGTTCCACACAAATATCGATGGCAGTAGGGTGGACTTAAAATCTATACCTTTGCATTTCACATATTAATTGGTAGGTAGTAACTAAATTCTTATAGTTAGACTTGTATGGTCTATAAGTGAATTTTGCTTACAAAAAAGGTGTGTACACTCATGTTCTACAAGGAAAATACGCAGCAGTACATATTGCACAGCATTTATTTTATTTTCTAGTCAGAGTAGTTAGGAAATAGGCAAAAATGTGCTCTATCAGTTATGGAGAAATGACAGTGCCATAGCTAATTAATGAGTCAAAATCCAAGATCCAAGAAAATAACTTAAGGAGTCAAAATCCAAGATCCAAAAAAATTTAATGTAATACCAGTGTCCAAGGAAGACACAATAGCAGCCTTGTAAGCAATTGAAATACAGTCCACTGAAAATGGAGACAGCCATCTGGTAGCTGCAAGTAGAGTAACAGACCAATCCTAGATCATTTCAGAACTCAGTTGCAATTAAAGGATTGGAGCTAGTGATGGGCAAAAGGTGACAACAAGGCTACAGACCCTTACACCAGACTGGATCACTAAACAGGCTGTGGTGTGCTTCTCATATTGAGATTGGTGCTAATGTTTTACTTCTGGTGAGAGGACAAGCAAAGGAGCATTGTATCCCAGCAGACTTAAACTCTGGTGAGACCAGCACTAGTAGTAGTCAGGCAGAAGCCATTCAGGTGACCACCCTCATTTCATCATTCTTGGCAAGCTAATTCTTTCTTTTCAGTAAGTACTGCTTGATTTGGTTCTAACTTCAGAATATCTGCCTAAATACGTCATCCATAAATCATCAGGCTCTACTTATTAGTTTTTCCTCAAGTGTTTGGCAGTGCCCTGTGTAGTCACAGACACCTTCAGTTAACATTTTTTTCCTGTAAAAGCACCACTGAAAGTTCAACAATACAAAGGACAACTAGTTTGCAGTGACAAGCACTGCCCCCAGATTTGCAAACTGGATACTCCTCACATTACTTTATATTCTTACTCCAACTGTCTAATCAATTTTATTTATTTATTTTTATTTATTTTACATTTGTTAACCGGGCTAGTCTAGCTGGATATATGTCCATTTTCAGTAGAGGCCCGGGGAGAAAAGCTCCACACATAAATCAATACAAAGAGACATATTAATAAAAAAAATTAAGTACAATAAGAATATATATTTAGTAATAAGAACAACAAATACCTAAGGCACACACAAAAAAATATACTAGTTCGGTAGAAGCAAAACAATTAAAAAGCTAAAGATTAGCAATTTGTTTTCGATAATCCGTCGGAGAGAAAGAAGTAAAGCAGGAGATTAGAAGGGATTAATGTAGAAAATACAAGAGAGGAGAAGAGTGAGAAACAATAGTCTAGTAAGGAGAAGAAGTAGGAAGATGGAAAAGAGGGCAGGGGAGAGAAAAGGAGGAGTGAGTCAGAGCATAAGAGGAGAGCAACAGGGCAAGAAAAAAGAAAGTATATGTATAGCTAATAAGTACAGTATATAGTTATAGTAGAGTAAGGGGGAATGAAGAAGTTTAGTCAGGAGTCCTACAGGAACAAAGCCAGTGATTTTGGAAGTACAGTTTGATTTTTTGTTTGAAGAGTGGTAAGGAGGGGATTAGAGTGATATCAGTGGGTAGTAGATTCCATGTCCTACCTACAGTATTAGTGAACAGAGAGTCACCAGCTAAGTTATGGGATTTTACAGATTTGGTCATGAGTTTAGAAGAAGATCGAAGGGAGGTAAGATTGTTATAAGGGATTAAAAGTTGAGAAAGTATAGGGGTGTTATCAGGTTGGTAAAGTATCTTGTGGGCAATGGTAAGTTGTGAGATCATAAGACAGTTTTGTAGCTCTAGCCAGCCTAGGAGTTTTAGGTTATGACAGTGATGTGTTCTGAAAGGGTTACTGGTGGCAAAGCGGGCAATGCTATTGTAACAAGTTGCTAATTTATTTAGGTTAGCCTTCTTAAGGTTAGTGAAAATAGGTGAGGCATAAAAGAGAGTAGATATCAGATGGGAGTGGGCGATAGTAGCTCTGGAAGAAGGTGTAAGAAATGGTTTAATACGGTATAACGATCCTATTTTTTTGTTAACTGTTTTGATGATGTTATTGATGTGTTGATCAAAAGTGAGATTGTTATCAATGGTTATTCCTAGTAGTTTAGTTGTCGTGTCAGGAGAGATGACAGTGGTGTCGTTTGACAAGATGTTGAAGTTTAATGGGGAGGCTCGAGAGGTAGGAGTGAAAAGGAGAAGTTTAGTTTTTTTAGCATTGAGGAGGAGGTACCGTCTAGTAAACCAAGTTTCTACAGTGTTGAAGGTAGTTTGAGTTAGAGAGAGTAGCTATGAACAGGTAGATGCTGAACAAATAATAGTGGAGTCGTCAGCATATTGGATGCAGGTAGCTTGAGGGATTACAGTGTTAAGATCGTTTATGTAAAGGGAGAAGAGAAGTGGCCCAAGAATGGAGCCCTGTGGGACTCCAATAGAAACAGGCAATAATGAAGAGATATGATTGTCCCAAAGAACGGCTTGATGTCTGTTGCTTAAATAAGAAGTAAACCATTTTATAGCCAGGTTATCAAATGGGAGGGATTCAAGGATGTTAATAAGGGAAGAGTGGTTCACCATGTCAAAAGCTTTAGAGAGGTCAATGAATAGAGCAGAGGAGAAAAGGTTGGAGTTACGATAGTTGTTGATAGTATCCACGAAGGAAAGGAGGGCAGTGGAGGTGCTATGGTGGGGTCTAAAGCCATGTTAACAGGTGGCTATAATGTTGTGTAAAGAGAGATACTGTAGAAGTTGCTGATGGATACATTTCTCCATTATCTTAGCTAGAGGTGAGAGAAGAGCAATAGGTCTAAATTTAGTGTAGTCAATAGAGTTACCGCCTTTGTGTAGTGGGATGATATGAGAGACTTTCCATATATCTGGTATGGTTCCCTCTTGGATAGTCCTATTTATGAGTATAGATATAGGGTATGCAATCTGTTTAGCAGCCTTTTGAAGAAAGAGAGAAGGGAGTTTGTCAGCAGAGGGGGTGCAGGGTTTCAGTTTGAGAATAAGCTTGTAGATGAAAGAGGTAGAGATAGGATGAAGAGTGAAGTTGTGGGGGAAATCAACAAGATTATTTGGAGGGTAAAAGTTATTGGCGTTCAGTTGTCTAGCAAGAGATTGAATGGTTTCTATAAAAAAGGAGTTAAAAGCGTTTGCAGTATGGTTAGGGGTATCTGGGTCTGTGTTTAGAGGGGAGGGAGTTTTAGCTGTTCCAGGTGAAAGGAGTTTGTTGATTGAAGACCAGAATTGTTTGGGTTTATTTAAATGGGTTTCTTGAAGTTCACGGTAGTAGTTTTTTTTGTCAGAGATTATAGCTTTTTTGTAAGATTTCTAAGTTGGCAAAAATGAAGAAAATCAGAGCTGATTCTATGGTATCTCTATTTGGCCCAAATTTTATTTTTAGTATGAATTAATTTCTTTGTTTCCTTTGAGAGCCATGGGGCTATATTAGACTTCATTCTAATAGAGCGTTCAGGGGCATGTTTATCCAAAATGGAAAGGAAGGTCGAGTTGAAGAATGATACTGCTTCATTAAGAGGAAGTGATTTCAAGAGGTTCCAGTTGCATGTTTTGAGATCATTTTGAAATAAGTCAGTTTTAAAGTGTTTGGTAGAGCGTATTATTCTAATGTTGGGGAGGTTTTGATAGTCAGTCTTTTCTCTAGAGATATAGGTTAGGCAGTGGTCACTGAGGTCATCAGGCATAGTTCCTACTTTGTATGAGACATTGACTTTGTTTATGAGTATCCAGTCTAAGATTCTCTGTTTCTTACTTGGTTTATTAAGCCTTGTTGTAGTGGTAATGGATTGAGTAAAACCATGTAGGTTTATATGACAGGAGGGATTTTCACTATTAATAGTATTCCAGTCTATATTAAAGTCACCCAGAATTATAGTTTCTTGGGGGTAGTTAGTGGAAACCCAACTGAGGAAGTCTTCTAAGATAGGTATATTGTTGCCTGGTGGTATATACACACAGATGATGTAAAGGGCTTTTTGTGCATTTAATTGAAGTTTAGCGATGATGGCTTCAGCTCTAACATCCTGGGTTGGACAGGCTGGGAGGGTGGAGATGCTAAGATGGTTCTTAAATAGAATTGCCACTCCACCACCTTTACGTTTAGAACAATCAAGCCTATATAAATTATAGCCTTGGGGTATAATCTCAGTGTCTTTGGTGGCTGGCTTTAGCCAAGTCTCTGAGAGGCACAGAATATCAAAGGAGTGAATGTCTAAGAGGGCATGTAAGTAGGGTACTTTGTTATTTACACTTCGTATATTTAGATGTCCTATGAGTAGGGTGTTATTGAAGTTAGGCCTAGATATTTGAGGGGAGGGATATGTAGGGCCAGGGTTGGGGTGAATGTCACCGTCTTGTAAGGTAGGAGTATTAGGTCTGGATGTGAAGTTGCTTTTAAGAAGGGTTAGTTGTTTCATTTTTTTTATCAGAGGGTAAGGCATAGGTGAGGTGAGAGTGCCTATGGCATTTAGGAAGGTGATAGCTAGGGGTGGAGGTAGAATTTAAGAATGAGGTAAGAGAAATGTGGATGATAGATGTATGTTTATTTATATAGTCTGGCTGGTTTTTAAGTGGGTGTTCGAAGAAGGTAAGAAGGTAAGAAGAATAAAGGGAGGTAGAGAATAATGCTAAGAATATCAACATGGTGGGTAAGTATGGAGTCATATGTAGAAGTGGTGAGGTAAGGGAAGTTATAAAGTAATAGTAGAAGAAAGGGTAGGAGAGGTGGAGTTATAGGTATAAGGCAAAAGGAAAGAAGGAATGAATTAGTAGGAGGATCTGTTGGGGTGTGAAAGGAGAATACAAAGTAGAGGTATAGGTGAAAAGAGTGGAAGTTTATAGGAAGAATGTTAATTGAGGAACAGGAGAGAAGCTAGTAATAGGAGAGGAGGTTGGTTTAGCAGTAGAGGAAGGAGGGAGGGGGAAAGAGTGTGTGTAGAGGGGAGGGGTTTAGTTTTTAGCAGGAAGATCAGGATAGGTTGTAAGGGTAAGGGGGTGTGACTAGGGAAGTATAAGGTTAGGACCCCTGGGGGTGGGTGGGAATTGGGGGTAGGGAGGGGAGCGGAGTGAACCCGCAGGGCGAACGGAGCAGGATACACAGAGTCCAGAGAGGAAGGAAAAAGTAACAGAAAAAGCTAGCAGATAGAAGTTCTGAGATAGGTAGCATAAGGAGGAGTGGGTCACAGAGCACTACAAAGATGGAAAGGGATAGGAGTGAGAAAGGTGAAAATAGGAAGAATAAGGTAGGGGAATAAACCAGTACTGTAAGTCTAGATGTGGACAGAGTGACACCTAGTGGGCAAAGAGCAGTGGTACAGAGAAGAGTCACAAAGGTTCTGGGGCAGAAAAATGTACACTACTGGGAGGGGGAGTACAGGCTAAGTAAAACACTAAGGTAAAGGAGAGGAAGATTAAAACAGAGTAAGGGGGTGGGGGGGCTGCTGCTGGCAAGCTTAGGTGGGAGCAAACCGAAACTGCACCGGGTAAAAATGGTCATAAACTACAATCAATTAAGTAGACATACTCTCTTAAAATCTTGAGGTAGTGGGTTTGTAGAAGAGTGCAAGGGTCCAGAGTTTTCCAAGGGTAGTAGGCAGAAAGTACCCTTGTAGAGTAGTAGAAGATTTCAACACAGGCAAACAGACACTGGGTAAGGCAGGAGAATTAGCTGGTACAGGAGAGAAAGTGGGAGAGAATACAATAGTGTTAAAAGTAAATAAAAATACAGTGTTGTCAATATAATGCAGTAACCAAATACACAAATACAGTAATCAAATCCACTGCTCCATCATATAACACATTAAAAACAGTGTAAGTCAGGCAAGAAAATAAGCGTTTAGGCAAAGCACATTGCATAGATATGCAGTTTAAAGGTTCTACCAGTTAAATCATGTGCATATCCACAATAGGAAAATTGCAGCAGTTTGGGTAAAAACGCAAGGTATACCATTAATTAAAGCACAAGGTATTCCATCTAAAGGCAAAGGGAAAACATAAGGCAAGCACATTAATCCATAATATAGAGTAGAGAAGAGTGCCGAGTGTAGGGAGGCCCTGTAGTGAGTAAGACCTGAGCCCAGTCTGCACGTGTAAGGCCACTTCCAAAACCTACACGCAGTTCCCAAAAAATGGCAGGGCAGAGTATGAGCAATGAAATGGATATGAATTTTCCTACTATGTTCATTACCAGTTTGGTGGATAATGACATCCTAAGGCAATGTAGAAATTGTCTCATGTAATACTGACAACCAGTTAATTCTCAAACAAACTGACATGCTGTGTGAAAAATGCATTTACACAATGTCACTGGAGGTAAATCTCTCACATAAAAGTACTAATATACTAAGATACTAAGTCCTAATATCAATAAGGTTGTCAGTAGTACACAAGCTGCAGCCATCACGGACAATTCAAAACAAACATATAGACACACATATGCTGAGGGACTCAAATGTAACCTACCTAAACTAAACCCCAAAGATGTCCTAGACAAAGCACTCATAGCAAACATGCTCGGCAACCCTGAATGCACTCTTTTAAAACAAAACCCACATCAACAAATGCAACCACATCTCATGGAGCCTCTACTCCTAAGTCCATAAGGCAAGCCACCACATAATCCAATATTCTAGTCATTGGAGACTCCATTGTGAGACACACTGATGTCCGTCTCAACAGGTTAGGTAAGGAGAAAGTCATGATCAGCTGTTTATCAGAGGCCAGGTTCTGACACATTAAATGCGCATTCAGGTTATTGGACCACAAATACCAGAATAACTCAGTCATAGTCCGTGCGGGTGTAATTGACCCGAGACATGCCTTCGTAGACTATATAAAGAGAGACATCATGGAGCTCTCTGAATATGTGTCTCAGGCTGTAATGAGCCTAACATTGAGCAGCATTTTACCTACTCCAGGGATAATGTTATGATACAAAAAACGATGACAGACTTTAATAATTGGCTTAGTTTCTGATGTCATTCTAAGGGAGTATAATATTTGTCAGCATGAAAAGAGATGGTCAGCAGATCATGTTGCTTTATTTACCAGAGATCATCTGCACCTCTTCCCTCTAGGCTTTTGAATATTGGCTAAAACATTGCTCTCCCCCATAGTGCCTTTTTTTAGGCAATGCCAAACTGAAAGTACTTCCAACATATCAAATCAAAACCAAGAAAATCTAAAGGTGTTACTGCTCAATGCTAGTAATCTAAACAAAAAACTCCACTCCATTGAAGCTCTCTTCACCCTAAAGAATGCTGATGTCTGTGTGGCCACTGAAACATGGTTTACAGCCACAGAGAGCACACATACAGTGCAAGGTTATAATGCCTCCGACACATTTGGACCAGCAACTTCACAGACAGAGACTAAAGGTGGAGTTGTTTCAATTTACATAAAAAATAAATATACCTCAAGGCTCGTCAAACAGGACAATGCACTTGAGCTTCTGTACGTTCAAGTCACCACAGGAAAAAATCCAATACCATTTCATTGCAAGCTTTTGATGTCCCTCTATGACCCAGGAAACCCATACCATAAACGTATTGGAAATACTCACCTTCCAATTCCATACTATATTCATGGGTGACTTAATTACCCCACTGTTAACTGGGAATCATTGACAACACCAAACATACAGGTACAGAAATTCATGGATTTTGTAAACACAAACTCCCTGGACCAGATTGTCAATATGCCAACAAGGGGTCCAATCATACTGGATCTGGTCCTTACTAATATGGGAGAGTGCAGCACACTCCCTATTGTAATGTCTTCTCTGGTAATGTCAGAATGAAAAATTGTCTCCTTTGAAGTAAAAATAAAACCTGGAACCCCAAATAACCCTGGAATATTCACAAACTACTCTAGGTTCATAGGTTCATAGGTAGGTACTAGGATAACGGCCCAAGGGCCTACGTAAGCCTAGCCAACAAGGTTCCCTGGCTAATGCCACCCAAGAAAGTTATTTTCCTGTGCCACTGTCAAGCAGAGACACAGAAGTGATCCCTGGGGTGTATTTCCTATTTCCCATCCACTCATCAAGATTTTCCTTGAAGAGTGCTAATGAAGAACTTTGCTTGACATAGATAGGTAGCCTGTTCCAGAGTATGGGAAGTCTCTGGGACAGTAATCAATCCCTCCAGCATGTCCTGATTTTTTGTGGTGGCAAGGTTTAGGTCCCTAGAGCGTGTAGATTGGAGGGATTGGGATTTCTTTAGGTGTAGCATGTCCAACAGCTCTGGGCTTGACATAGCTTTATATGTTAGGCAGAAATCACCTCGGAGTAGGCGATATGCTATGGAATAAAGCTGGAGTTTTTTGAGATGGTCAGTGTAGGGCATTTGCTTGAGGCCAGTAATCCTCTTTGTGAGGTAGTTCTGTGGCCTTTCCAGCTGCTGCAGATGTCTTGTGAGGTACATTTCAAAAGGGGAGTTGTAGTCTATAATGGTTCTAATGAGTGTCGAGTAGAGGGGAACAATGACCTCTTTTTTCCTGGATGAGAACCCTTTTATGATGAGATGTGCCATGTAGAAGGACTTCCTGACTACTGTGGCGATGTGACTATCAAAGGAGAGACTACTGTCCACCTGGGTCCCAAGGTCTCTTATCACACATTCAGTGTTAAGTCAATTGCTGCCTATGTGGTAGTTCATGGGTACAGAGTTTTTTACCAAAGGGGATGACACTGCACTTTTTGGCATTGAGCTTGAGGCCACGGCTCTGAAACCAGGCATCTGTCTCAGCAAGGCCCATCTGTAGGATGTTCACATCATTTGGGGACTTGACTATGGCTCCTAGTTTGCAGTCATCTGTGAACTTCGTTAGCCAGAGGCCTTCTGTGTTAGCCTGTACTTCAGAGAAGTAGATACCAAACAGGAGAGGTCCCAGGACTGAACCCTGTGATACTCCACCTGTCACTGGTTTGAGGTCAGATTTGGAGTCTGTAACTTTTACACTGTGGGTTCTGTCAGTGAGCCAGTTGGAAACCCATCTTATGATGTAGGGATTTATACCAAGTTTAGTGAGTTTAGCTGTAATTCCAGAATGGGGGATGGTGTTGAAAGCCTTGGCGAGGTCAACATAGGCTGTGTGAACCACCTTACCCTCATCTATGGCTTTGGTAACTGCCTCAAAGAAGTCGATCAGGTTCAGAAGGCATGATCTGCATTTCACAAACCCGAACTTAGTGGGATCCAGTGTTTGGAGGTTACCAATGTCTTTGTTTATGAGTTCCATGATGATACGTTCCATGGCCTTGCAGACCAGGCTCATCAGGCTAATAGGTCAACAGTTCCCGGGATCAGTGGCGCCCCTCTCCCCCTTTGTGGAGTGGGATAACTGTTGCTTTGCAACATTCAGTGGGCACAAAGCCTGATGCAAGGCTGTTATTGAACATGTTGCTTAAGTGGGGAGCCAGTTTGTTCTGACGTTTGTGTAAATCGCAGCCTGGGATGTTGTCAGGTCCCATGGATGCTGTGTTTTTGGCTTTAGAGAGTGCAGCTTTTACCTGCATAGTTGTGGTTACAGGGACTCTGCATTCTTCCTGTATAGATATGGGCAATTTAGGGGGTGAGGGGGGGGTAAAGTTAGCACTGAACCTATCTGCCAGGATGTTGGCAATATCAGTTGGTTCTGTAATTTTTGTACCACTGTGCGATAACTCAGAGCAGATCTGGGTGCTGCCATCGAGATTCTTGACATAGCTATAGAATGCTTTGTGGTTGTCCTTAGAATTAGTGGCGATTTTGTTTTCTAAGGCTAACCTGGCAAAATTTCAAGCCCCATAAACCCTGAGTACACTGCTGCCTACACAGAACTGTTCACAGGAACCCTATACAAGCATGTTAATAGCTGCACAGAGGCAGCTGTACCCACCAGGAAGAAGTAGAGAAGTAACCCACAAAACAAGCCACCCTAGTGGAATCACAACATCAATAGGGTGTATAACAGAAGGAAGAAAATCATGGCAAACATTAGGAGGTACAGCACACAGGAGGATAAAAAAACACTCATTAAAATAAACAAATAACTCAGAGAACAAATAAGTCTACCAAAGCCAAATTTTAGGTAAATTTGGCCTCCCAGGTCAAAGGCAACCACAATTATTTATTTATTTGCATTTGTTTACCGGGATAGTCCAATGGGCCAAAGAGCCCATTTTCGTTGGATGTAAGGGGAGAAAAGCTCCACAGGTAATAAGAAACAGAACATACAATATATACAATAACAAACGCATAACATAAAGCAAATGCATTTGGCTTAAGTACATTACTGGAGTATAAACAGCAATTGTGCGACATGAATCAGATACAATTAGTTTATTACAGGGCTTTATACAGTTGGAGTAAGTTTCTTTCAGGGCTATATACAGCTTAGTAAGCAATTTAAATTGAAATAATAACAAAAAGACTTGATTTGGCACATTGCATAAAATTTCTAACAGGTGAATTGAATTACAAAATGACACATGATTCTAAGTGACATAAAAATAAAGTTCTAACAGTGGTTAATAATGAGGCTTACACATGGCCTTAATACAGATAACTCAAAACAGCATATAGCAAGGCATTACACATTGTTTTAAGTATATTACATATCTAATATTAATATGTATGTTAGGTAGAGTCTGATTGTGATTTTGGGAAAGGAGATAAGGTGCAGGTACAGTTCCAGCTGGAAGATAGAAAGTCTTTTAGGGAGGTTTTGAAAGTGTCAGGATTTTTTGTAGTTCTAATAGTCAAAGGTAGGGCATCCCAGGCCTTGGCTACAGAGCAAGAGTATAGAAGCTATCCAGCAGATAGGAGTGGTTTGTGAACCAGCTAAAGGTGCTGATTCTCAGATCTGAGAGCCCTATTTGGTTGGTAGGTACTGCAACTCTGGCTAAGGGCAGAATAGTCTGATGGCTTAAAGATTATTTTGTGGGCTGTATCTGTTGTAGGTAGGAGAGGTAGTGAGACAGTTGAAGCCAGCCGAGATAGTGAAGAGCAGTACAGTGTTGGGTAAAATGTTTGATATTAGAGGCAAATTTAGTAACTTAGTTGTAACAAGTTTCAAGTTTAGCTTTTAGGGAGGATGAAAGATTAGTAAGTAGAGGTGCACTGTAGAGTAGGGAAGGTGGTGGATAAGTGGAAGCAAGGGCTTCTTTAGTGGAGGGGTTAAGGAAGTTTTGTGCCTATAGAGAATTCCAAGCTTTTGCTGGGACTTGCTGATGCTGTGGTGTATGTGTATGTCAAGCTTCAGGTGTTCATCTATAAACACTCCTAGCAGCTTTGTCTGAGTAACGACCTCAATGACTGTGTTACTTTATGAGAGTATAGTGAATTGGGCTTTATTAAGGGAGATAGACTTCTTAAGTGTGAAGAGTTTGGTTTTGGCAGGATTGAGGGAAAGATGATTGTTATGCATCCATGTCTCGGTAGTGGTGAATGCTGACTGGGTTAGTTGTTTGGTTATGGAATTAGAGGCACATATAATCGTAGAGTCATCAGCATACTGAATAAGTGAACCTTCACCTAGAGAGGAGTAGAAACTATTAATAAAAATGCTGAATAACAAGAGTCCTAGTATAGAACCTTGGGGAACTCCAGTAGACTGTCCATAAAGGATATGAGGGCAGTTGTGATGCTGTGGCCTGATCTAAAGCCATGCTGTGTGGGAGACAGAATTTGGTTGTGAAGTAGAAAGTGTAGAATATGATCATGAATTCACTTTTCTAAGATCTTAGAGATTGGAGAGAGAATGGTCATAAGTTGTACGTTTGAGATGTCAGAATTATTGCCTCCTTTATGAAGAGGAAAACTATAGGCCTTTTTCCAGGTTTAGGGACATATCATTCATGGACAGATCTGTTTAGAAGTATGGCTACAGGGTAGGCAATAGATTCGTCTGCTAAATTTAAGAATTTTGTATGTAGGTTATCGGGAGCATTAGTGCATGGTTTGAGCTTAAACAGTAGTCTTTTTACTGTGGTGGTTGTGGTGGTTGTGATGTGTGTAAACATGACTGTAGGTGTAGAACTGGTAGAGTGAGAGGGTACACTGGAAGTAGTGTGAATGGGTACTTTAGAAGGAGTAGCAGGTTTTATGGGGTTACGAGATTGAGAAAAGGAAGCAGTGATGTGTGCTATAGCATTAATAAAGTAAAGAGGGTTGCTATTTCTAGTAGAGTTTTGTCAGGATAAGGGCATGGGTTGCTCTTTGTACCTGGATTTAGTAATGATGTAGCAGAATTTCAGAATTCCTTTGGGTTTGAATTGTATTCATTCTAAAATTTCATATAGTTATTTTTCTTATCTTTGCTGAGTAGTCTTTTACCTGGTTTCTAAATTGCTTGAATTTCTGCAGGTTGGGAGGGTTTTTGTTAGCAAACCATTGTTTCCCGCTCTTGGCTCTGGATTTCATCAAATCTTTAGTAGCTTTAGTCAACCATGGGGAATGATTCACTTTGATTTGTTTTAGTCAAAGAGGAGCGAGGCTGTTTAGTATATTAAAAATGCTGAATTGAAGTGCTTGACTGCCTCATCTTCAGGGTAGGTTTTTAGCCTGCTCCAGTTAATCTGTTTTAGGCTATCAGTGAAGTTCACAGGGTTGAATATACTTATATTCCTTATTAGTTTGTACTGATGTGGCTTTTGAAATGGAAGCGAAGGTGGTCACTAAGGGAGTTTGGGACAGTACCAGCTAAAGAGATTTTATTAGGTTCATTGACTAGAATTAAGTCTAAGATGAAGCCACAGCCATTATTCTTATTGGGTCTGGCTGCAGATATGATGAGCTGAGTGAAGTTGAATAGACTGATCTTTAAAGAGGGATTGTTAGGGGAAAGATAAAGCCCGTTAATATTTTCATCACTAAGGATAATGGTTTCATTATTGATATTGCTGGAAATCCAGGTGAGAATTTCCTCCAATAAGGTAATGTTGTTACCTGGGGGTATATATAGGACTCTAATACATATTTTTTACAGTTGTTCATGTTGAGGATGGAAATAAGAATTTCAGCAGTGGCAAACAGTGGCATGGGTTTAGTGAATGGTACTATATTACAGGAGGAGAGAAATAATAGTCCCTGAGTTCGGCAAGCTGGAAACCACAAAACACTCAACTGATACCAGCTATCTTATAAACTATAGCACATTCACTGCATCAGGAATTTAAACCACCTGCCCCTGAGTTCTGCAAGCTGGAAACCACCAAATGCTCAAACCTGATACCAGCTATCAGATAAACTACATCGCATTCACTGCCTTCGGGAATTTAAACCACTCAACTCTGAGTTCTGCAAGCTGGAAACCACCAAGCACTCAACCTGATACCAGCTATCTGATAAACTACAGTGCATTCACTGTGTTGGGAATTTAAACCACCTGGCCCTGAGTTCTGCAAGCTGGAGACCACCAAACGCTCAACCTGTTACCATATATCTGACAAACTGCAGGTTCATATCTATCACTGTAACAGTCTGTAGGCAGGACTGGTAGCAGACCTGGTGTTATATGCAGTTGAGCCCCATCCCGGTAGCAGTTCCCTATAACCTCTGTAGTTTTCACTAAGTACCCTTTGACCTCTGTAGCTTTACCTAAGTCACATAGTCCTGGATATTGTTGAAACACTAGAATTATAGAACTATAGAAAGCTCTTAGTCCCCCTTACTGTCCTATTTTACAATACCACCTCTGCTCTTGTAGGCTTCCACATACATCAATATAACTCAATTTTGCTTCTTTGTCTAACTCATATAACAATACAAGGGAACAGTCCCATCACCAAGTTACAGATTGCTTTTGTTTGCCATTCTTGGTGCAACCCCACTCCGTTCACCCTCACTATTGCTCAGGCTCACTCTGTTCCCCTACCCCTGCCTCATTTGCCATTTGCCCGCCCCCAACACCTCTAGGTTTATACCTAACCTTCTCCACCCACATACCTTCAATCAATCAAACCCTAGGACAATCCTTAGCTCTTACCAATCCCATACCCAATCCTACCCACACACTCCCTCCCACAAACATGACACCCTCACATTATCATAGGCTAACCACTATCCTTACATGCACACTCAACATCCTCTCTATCCTAACATTAACATACTACCTCACGTCCTACCATACCATACTCAATACTACCTTTGCAACCCCAACAAAATAAACTTCCAGTCACACTCGTCTCAACCCCACTACAGCTTACACATAACTCCAAGCATATACCACCACATTATTATTTCTCCTCCCTCAGGCAGATTCCTCCCAATCCCTCCAAGATCACAAACCACAAACAAATATATTGCCATCCTAACTAAACTGAACAAGCTTCTATTTCATATAAACCATCAACTTATCCTGGCCGATGACATACACCCTAACCCAGGGCCAAACCCTATCCCAAATACTACAACTTTGCCATCTCTCTCCACTTACCAAATCCCCATGTCTAGACCAAAAAATAGCCTATTACTCCTAACCTTAAATATCTGAAACATTATAATAAGATATACGTACTCCATGTTTTGCTATCCACCTACTCCCCTAATTCACTATCTCTAACTCAATCTGGTTAAAACCCACAACACCCGATAACGAGTTCTTCCCAACTGGATACAATGTACTATGCCATGACAGACTGTCTAGACAAGGGGAAAGAGGGTTAGCACTAATTTACAAAAATAACCTAAATATTTTCCCTATTAATCCTCAAATCCCCCCTCAAACACTCTGAACTTCTAGCAAAACTTAACCTTAGCAACAAAAAAAAAAAAATCAATAGCATCACACGCTAAATACCACCAGGTTACAATATTCCCTCCCTAGAAGCCCTCCTATACTGCATAAATCACAATCTACCCCAGGAAACTGTCATCCTAGGTGACTTTAATATTGACTGGAGCACAACGGTAAACCACACCAACCATATTAATCTCTAGAGCTTCTCTCAAGTCATTCAATCAAACACTAGGCTAGGAAACACTAAAACCAAATAAAGCCTCCTAGACTGGACCTTAATAAATAAGACCAATACTCCATACCAGGCAGGAGTCCTTCTGGATACCCTCAGTGACCACCAATCCACCTTCTTACTAAAATTCAAAATGCATGCCAAATCTACCTCTCTATTACAAACTACCCAGAACAAAAATAACTTCAACCCAAACAAATTTAAACTCAGATTAAAGCACCATAACTGGAACATACTAAAAGAATTACCCCTAGAAGAAGCAGTAACCCATTTTAATAATACTTTCCTAAAAATCTTGAATGCTCATGCCTCAACCCGTACCACAAAACTCAAAATGAAAGCAGCCCCCTGGATCATCAAGGAGACTAAAAATCAGATAACACAAAGGAATAGAGCCTGGCACCACTGGAGAATCTCAAAACCCCCAGTAACTTGGGAACAATTCCAAAAACTTAGAAACCAAACAAAAAAAAGTGATTCTCCTGGATAAAAAGAACTATTTCCTACAACTTCAAAACAGGCATCAAAACAACCCCAAAAAATTTTGGGCAGGAATAAATAACATACTTCAACATGGCAAACCCTTCACCTCAGCTCCTTCCTCCGCAGACACAATCTCAAATATACCCGATTCATTCAATAAATACTTTACTGAAAGTATCTCCAAGCTACTTCAGCAACAGCCCACTTCTACCACCACCAATTGCCCCAAACCTGCAGTGAGACCCATAACTACCTTCCAATTCCAACCCATCCCCACCAACTATGTCAAAAGGTTGCTAGCCAAAGTTATACCTACTACCCTAACAACTGATGGAATCCCTGCAGAATACCTTCAGTTAGCAGTCAATGAACTCAACTTACCAATCTCTAGCCTTCTTAAAAAATCAATATCTGAAAACACCATACCACCAATATCCTACATCATCCCCCTCCACAAAGGTGGTACATCCACCGACCTCACCAACTATCACCCAATTGCCATCTTGTCCCCACTTCAAAAATACTTGAAAAATGCATTCACCACCAACTTATGCCTTACCTACTCAATAAGCCACTTCTGTCTCCCACCCAACCTGGATTTCACTCAACCCACAGCACCACCACAGCTGTACTCTCTTTTACTAACCTCCTCAACCAAAACAGACACTTAGGCAAACTAACCTCTTCCATATTCCTGGACCTGTCAAAAGCCTTTGACATGGTCAACCATCTTAAACTACTACACTCCCTTACTGATCCTGGCCTTAGTTCTGAAAACAGCCTAATGCATGATTACTATCTACAATGTAGACAACAAGCAGTTCAATGGGACAACAACCTATCCTCACTGCTACCCACCACCATAAGAGTCCCACAAGGGTCCATACTACGCCCCTTTCTATTCTCCATTTTCATCAATAATCTCTACAGTATCTGCCAAGATGCAGCTGTTATTCAATATGCTGATGACTCAACACTAGTCTGCTCAGCCAATGATCCTCAGGAACCTCTCTATCACCCAAAACATTTCGCAAACTACTGAAACCTAGTTTCTCAACAAAAACCTATTACTAAATCCCAAAAAGACCAAACTGCTAATATTCAAACCAAACAAATCTACTCCAATACCCAACCCACTTAATATTGTCTCCAGAGATGGAACTATCATCTTACCAGATACTCAAACTAAACTTCTAGGTGTGACCATTGAGAACAACCTCAAATTCAATCAACATATAAATCAAACCATCTAAAAACACCCACAGAAATCTGGGCCCTCTTTATAGAAATAAACCATTTCTAACCCAACCAGCCAGAATAACCATAGCTCAAACTCACCTCCTATCCACATTATTCTATGCCGCACCTATCATCACCAAACTACCTAAAACCAAAATTGCCAAACTCAACATTTGCTACAATCAAATTTCCAAATTTGCCGCTAGTGCCCCCTACCGTGCCCACCATTGTCACTCATTAAAACAACTTAATTGGCTTGAATCCTGAATCTCCAGTCCTTCCATCAGCTTTCTTTTGCCCATAAACTCCTACTACTACTTCCAAATAAATCTCCAGTACTCTCCAACCCACTAAATCTGCAAACCAATCCCAGACAGCTTCACTCTAGTGACAAAAAACTAATCAAGGTGACCAAAAGCAATAACACAGCAGGTGACTCCCTCTTCCCTAACTACATAGGCAAAATTTGGAACTCCCTACCTTCTGCGGTTACCTCAGTGGACTCAAAAGTTACATTTAAAAGACTACTCAAAGAACACCTAAAACTCTCATGGATATGCTCCTGTCCCCCTCCAGGCTGACCTTCCCAACCACCCCCTCTTACTTCCCCTTCTCTTTCTCCCTGTCTCAATCATTCCATTAAGGAGAATCATATTTCCTTCTTTTCTTCTTTAAAACTATTTTAACTTCCAGCCTCCCTTTATTCCCATCCCCTCATTAGACTCCTTAACTAGTACCTACTCAGTTAAACTGAGTACTAAAACACCACTATGTTACTCTCTGATAAACCTCTATATTATGCTTTTGCTCTCTGTCCTTATATCTCCCTTTTCCTTGCTTTCTCCCTTAAATCTTTCAACCTACCACTTAACGCTGTTGTTGTACCTGCAAATACTCACCTTAATGGGCCAAATGTTCACACATTCCAACTTGGAACACAACTTATAGACACAAAAGTTAACCCAATCATCTTGACTTGCATCCTCTTACCTACATTTTGTCTTATTCAATTCTACAACTATAAAGATCTGTACATTCTATGTAACTATTGTAATTTTAAAATTTCCTAATTATCTAACTTTGCTAAGCTTTGTATTAGCTATCAAAATTTGCATGCTATGTATTCACCTTATACTTGTCTTATCCAGTTCTAAAACTGTAAAGATCTGTACATTCTATGCAACTATTGTAATTTTAACACTGCTTAATTATCTAACTATGCTAAGCTTAAGCTTTGTATTACCTATGAAAATTTGTGTTCTATGTATTCACCTTATTACTTGCTTGTTATTTGAATTTTGGAGCTTTTCTCCCTGGGCCTCCACTGAAAAATGACATGTTTCCAGTCAGACTTTCCCGGTCAACAAATATAAAATAAAATAAAACAAATAAATAGTCCAACACCTCCACCCTTTTGTGGGGTCTTCAGCTCTTAAGGTAGCAAAACCCAGTGGGAGAAACTCAGAGTCTTCAGTATCTGCAATGATGTCCGGTTGAGTATCAGTGATCCATGCGTGAAAGTGTGGGATTTTATTATGAAGGCTTTGTAAGTTTAGTATGAACATATATAAGGATTTGTGTGAGTTATTGATGCTGGGCTGAGTAGGGTTAAAGACTGAGGGGGGCCCAGGATTGTGGTGGACATCTCCACATAAAGGTGAGGGGTTAATCTGAAGTAGTAATTCTGAAAGTGGTGATTCCTAAATGGCTTTGTAAAGTAAGTTTGAAGTTTTTTGGTAGAAATATGTGGTCTAAAGATGTGGCTATAGTCTAGAGTGATTAGACGGTAGTGAAGTGGGACTGAGAGTTGTTAGGTATTGTAAGGAGAGGATGAGTGTAAGGATGAGTGAGAAAGGAGATGTGAGTGTATAACATGAATACATAGTAGAAAGGAAGTAATGGTGGAGGTAGAACAGTAGTATGATAGATGGAATAGGTGAGGGTGGAGAGAGGAAAGGTATAGATACAGGCTAATAGGTATAATAGTAAGGTAGTAGGATGGTATAACTATGAGCTAATAGGTATAATAGCAAGCTGGTAGAAGGGGATAGGGAAGAGACTTCAAATTGGATGAGGTTACTATGAAGCTTAAGGTATGTTTGAATAACAGGTTTATAGTGAAAAGTTGAGATGATTAGAAGTAGTTAACTGTGTACTATTTTTTAAAGTGGAAATAATGAGGGTTGTTCAGAAAAGCAGGGAATAGGGAGGGGGAATGGGGAGGTTGGTTGAGCTCATTAGAAGGATAATATAGAGGAGTGGCAGATGAAGATTTGTATTATTGGTTAAGGTTATTTGGTAGGAGGGGAATATTTAGAATAGGTTTAGTTGTGCTGGGGTGGGTGGGATTTGGCAGTAGGGTAGGGGATCAGAGAGAGCCCGAGCGGAATGAGGGTTAATGGAATGGGATGGACCTGGTCACTGAGATTTCATGGTCTTGTTTTAAAATGTTTCTATTTTGAAGATTATTCTTTTTAGGCAATAACCTTTCTTTTTTTTTTGGGGGGGGGTAGCAGAATAAGCAGAAGGGAGAGATCACTCTTCCATTAAAAACTTATCCTTTTATAATTAAAGATGTAAAGCCATAGTCAGTTTGTCATTTCTAACAGACAGAAAAAATGAAAAACTGTTAGCAGCTAGTTTAAAGAAAAAAATCAGCATCCTTTAGCTATGTCCAGAACCTCATAGGCAATATAGAGTGGTGTGGAGAGCTCATTGTAAATGTAGGAAACCCACTGGCCAACAAATTCATCTCCAACTTTACACCTTTCTCCCCATCACCTTCCCTCAGGAAATACCATCAAATATAACTTCCCATGCTATAACTAGGGAACAGGTCCTTGCTGATTTTTCTAAGGTCAAGAACACTGCATCAATAGGCCCAAACAATATCCCACGATACCTTTTAAATAGCATGAAACATGATCTATCAGGCCATCTAGAATTGCTATTGTAGCCCTCAAACAGACTTCATGCCTCATGAATGGAGAACAGCAACAGTCATCCCTCTGTACAACCACGGGCCATCTACAGATCCTGGAAACTACAGACAGATAAGAATCACTAGTCTCATATTCAAAGTCATGGAAAGAATTATCATGGAAATGATCGATAATGACATAGGAAACCTCCAGACCCTAGACCCAACCCAATTGGGTTCTTCAAGGGCAGGTCATGACTACTCAACCTGGGGGATCTCTTTGAGAAGATCACCAAAGCAATGGATGGGGGCAAAATGACTGACACTACCTACCTTGACCTGGCCAAGGCATTTGACACAATTCTCCAGTCAGGCATTGTTGACATACTTTAGGTACAAACCATTATGTGACCCAGTGGATAGCCAACTGGCTCACTGACAGGACCCAGGAAGTTAGAATTGGGGAGTCCACCTCTACAAAGAGGTCAGTCACAAGTGGAGTCCCTCAGGGATCTTCTTTGGAGCACTCCTTTCTGGCATTTACTTCTCTGAAGTCAAGGCCAATATCAGTGGCCTCTGGTTGACTAAATTTGCAGATGATTGCAAATTAGGAGCTGTAATCAAATCTCACACGACACAAATGTTCTCCAGGAAGGGCTAACACAGACAAATAACTGGTGTCAGAGCCATGCTCTTTCTCACATTCTCTTTTTCATAGCTACAATCAATATCTTGCTTCAATAACTTGATTTCCCCCTCTATTCAAAGTTAGTTTTGGTAACTCAATTTCTGCTTTGACTTTCAACTATAATGCTCTTCCTGCAGGTCCATACTTCCCTGTTCTCACTGCTACTCATGTTGTTTTAACTCCCTCTTAAGCCATTCCCATTGTACCACAAAACTTTGAAGCAAAACTAGCCAGCTTATTACTCGATATAATTGTTATTTTTCTCTTTTGTTCAATTGTTTAAAAAACATGTTATATGTGCAGCTTAATTTGTACAATTCTGTTAGCTATATGTAAGTAATGACTTCTTGTGTATGTTTTTGGAGTATTACTCCTTGTTTAACTATATATAAGTAACTATATCTATTACGTCTGGAGCTTTTTTCCCCGGGCCTCTGCTGAAAAAGGGATTCATGCGCAGTCGGACATTACCCAGTAAACAAATGAAATAAAAATAAAATAAAAAAATAAAACTAAATGTCAAGAAATGCATAATAATATCCTTCAGAAAGTCATCCACTCCTAGCTGGCAATTGTCCTATTGATAACACACACCTAAGAGTTGACCCAGTAGTCAAGTATGTGGGTACACACATAGACAGAAATGTATTTATTTATTATTTATTTTTTTATTTTATTTTTAATTTTATTCTATATTTGTTTACTGAGATAGTCCAACTGGACACAGGTCCATTTTCAGCAGAGGCCCTAGGAGAAAAGCTCCATAGTAAGTACCAAAATTAAACAATATGATTAACAATTTTGAAGAAGCAAATATGAGAAAAAAATAACATAAAAAAATATGAAAAAATGCTGTATAAGAAAATATGGAAAAACAATATACAGAGAATAAAACAGAGTTGACCATAGATATTCATGTGATAAGTCTACAATTTCCATAAGCACTTTGAGTTTCATAAGACTGTAAAAAGTTATACAGTAGTTGAAGTAAGCACTGAGTTTTATGGAATGAATGAACAGAAGGAATTATGTGATGCAAGGGCATAGCCATTTTTCCATTAAGTGTAATTTAAGTGAGTTTTTTTAAATGGGTGAGTCAGAAATCAGAACAGAAGGGAGGTTATTCCAGGTTCTAGCTATGGTGTGAGAGAACTGAGCTTTTCCTGCAGTACTGTTAGCCTTTGAGATACAGAGTAGAGATTTGTTGGATAAGTGGAGAGGACGATTTGTATTATAGTGGTTGAGGAGTTGACCTAGTGCTGGGGACTTTTCAGGATGTCTTACAACATTGTAGACAATGACTAGCTGGTGGTAATTTAATATTTGGGGAAGTTCTAACCATTGTAGTTCCCTTAGAGCTTGGCAGTGGTGGGTTCTGAAGGTGGAGTTATTCACAAATTTGGAGATTTTGTTATAACATGTTTGAAGTCTGGTAATGTCAAGTTATTTTACTTGGGTAAGGATAGGAGCGGCATACATTAGACTGGACAGTAGGTGAGTTTGGGCTAGGGTAATCTGAGCTTGTCTTGTGAGGGATTTTCTTTGTCTATATAGTGTTCCCATTTTTTATGGACCTTTTTGTTTAAGAAATATGGATGTCAAAAAGTAGGCTTTTGTCAATTTCAATGACCAGGAGTTTGTTGTGGTCAGAGGGAGAGATAATAGTGACATTTTTGGAGGAGGCAGTGAAGGATAGATTCATAGATTCATAGATTAGTACTAGACTAACTGTCCTCGGGGGCATTTTAAGCCTAGCCAATTACCCCGTGTGAGAATCAAACCCTGTACCTTGTGTTTCTAAGGTAAGCACCTTAACCATTATGCCAACCTCCCACCCCGATAGAGGGGTAGGCATGGTTTTGTTGGGGGTGAAAAGTAACAATTTAGTTTTATTAGGGTTTAGGATAAGTTGGATTTGAGTGATCCATGTTTTGACAGAGCTAAAAGATTCTTGAGTGAGTTGTTGTAGAGTGGTGATTGATGGTGCAGAACAAATAAGAGTTGAATTGTCTGCATATTGTACAAGTGAAGCATGCTGTGTGGTGATATGGAGATCACTGGTATATATGGAGAAAAGAAGTGGGCCTAATATTGAGCCTTGTGGTATGCCTATGGTAGTTGGGAATAAGGGGGTAGTACACCTTGCCATTGGACAGATTGTTGTCTTTCAGACAGATAGCTTTTAAACCATGTTATAGTAGATGGGGCAAAGGATAGGGAGGCCAGGGTGTTGAGTAGTAAGGAATGTGAGACCATGTCAAATGCCTTGAAGAGGTCTAAAAATATTGCAGATACAAAATTGTTATTATTTCTCTATTGGTTGACTAGACTGGTAAAAGAGAGCAGAGCAGTTTTTGTGCTGTGGCATTGCCTGAAACCGTGCTGTGTGTGGGAGAGGAGATTATGTGAGTTTAGGAAATGCATCACTTGAGAATGTATACATTTCTCGAGTATTTTAAATAAGGGAGATAGAATGGCAATGGGGCTATAATTTGAGTATTCATAAGAATTTCCACCTTCATGAAGTGGAATAATATACGATACCTTCCATAGTTGTGGGATGTCAGATTCTTGTATGGAGCAGTTGATAAGAATAGAAATAGGGTAGGATAAGGATTTAGCAGCTATTTTTAGGAAGTTGGTTGGTAGGTTGACAGCGGCAAGGGAGGTCAGTTTCAGTTTTAGACGGAGTTTCTTAATTTTGGAGGTTGTATGAGTGAGAGAGAAAAATGTGGGATATTCTCAGGGCATTTGGTTGGGTTATTTGTAGGGTTGTTTTTGGATAGTAGGATAAAGTTAGGATGGATTCACTGAAGTGGTGATTAAATTGGGAGGCTATGTCCGTATTGTCCTTGGTGGAGTTAAGAGTGGGAGTGGGAGTTTTGCCTGGTTTTAAGAGAGAGTTGATAGCATGCCAAGACTTTTGGGGATCTTTTGAGTGTCTTTTTGGGTATCAAGGAAGTAATTTTGTTTATCTAGTTTGGTTTGTCTCTGAGCCTGATTTCTAAGTTGTTGGTAGTTTTATTTGGCTAGGCTAGTATTATCCTTCTTCCAGTTTTTCCAGGCTTTATCTCTAGATTTCAGTAGGGCTCTAGTTTCCCTACTTAGCCAAGGTGCATAGCTTGCCTTGGCTCTGATTTTCCTAATGGGAGCAACTCTGTATAGGGCATTGATGAAAATACTGTTAAAGTATTCCACTGACTGGTCTAAACCTAGGGTTTGCAGTGGTTTCCAGTTGCTATGTTTTAGAATAGTGTTGAATTCCTGTGTATTTTGTTTACGATCATCTCTGACTTGTCTATAAATAATGGGTTTGGCTATGTTGGTACATTTCTGTAGGAGGAAAGTGGGGAGATGGTCACTGAGACCATCTGGAAGGCAGCCTGTCTGGTAGTTTTGTTTGGGGGAGTTGACTAGCGTCCAGTCTAGAACAGATTGTTTATGGGGTTTTTTGTCGACTCTAGTGGGTTCTTGGATAAGTTGGGAAATCTAGCTAGATTAACATGGTTAATCTAGAGGTGCAGGCTATCCAGTCAGAATTTAGGTCACCTAGTATGATGGTTGCTTGAGGAAGATTATCTGTGGCCCATTGTAAAATTTCTTTAATGATGGGTGAGTAATTACCCGGGGGGAATGTAACAGCAGAGAATGTTGATACCTTTTGTGTCATTTATGTTTAGGGTTGAACCTAGGGTTTCGGCATTTTGAAATTTAGGTATGGGGGTTTGTAGAGGTTTGGTATTCAATGTATTTTTGAAGAGCACCGCAACTCCATCTCCCTTCCTACCTCCTATATCCAGTCTTAGGGTGTTATATCCTGTTGGGAGGATTTCTGCATCTAGGGTGCTAGGTTTTAGCCATGTCTCAGTGATAGTTAGTATGTCTGGGGAGTAGTGTGCTATGAATGCATGTAGGTCTGGGAGCTTGTTAGAGATACTTCTGATGTTGATGTTAAGAATCAGAAGGTCAGAGATTTGCCTGGCTGAGAGTAGAGAGTTTTGTGCACCTGGGTTTGGGTGTATGTCACCTGATGTAAGTAGACTTTTTGTGATTAACAGTATGTGTTTAATAGTGTGTAATATGCCTTTGTTGGATTTAAGTGGTATTTTTCTAATGTATGATGTTATATGAGAATTGTAGATGCATAGTATTAAGTTGTCTTTAAATAAAGTAGAAGAGATAGGGAAGTGTGTGCATGAGTTTGTATTTGTGTGAGTATGTGTTGTATGGAATGATGTGTTTTGCATTTACTTCTTGAGAAAGTCTGACTGGACATGGATCTCATTTTCAATGGATGCCCAGGGAGAAAAGCTCCACAAAGATTAGTACATCAAATACAGTAAATACAATACACATTTTAATAAAGTACAGTATATTACCAAACAGTTAATAAGGTAGAGTTTCAAGGCCAAGAATGGACCAAAAAGTAAATATACTATAAGGGGCAATAAGTGTTACAATAAACAATCCAGTTGAAAGGACATTTTGTTCAGTCATTTGGTTATATTCATCAGTGGCTAGTACAGTAAACACACACTGACTGAGTAAGATTATAGAAAGGAGTTGTTGCACACTTTCATAGAAGGTTAAAGTATAATATGATCTAATTAAGTGAAGCTACCAGGATAGTGGAGCTACCCCAGGCTAATCTAGCATTTGACTATCATGTGTCTACAGTAGTGAGGAAACAATTCCATAAATATTCAGTTGAGGAATAACCAGCCTTCAAAGCAATAATAAATAAATAAAAATAAAGTTCAAGGCTGTAGAAAGCATCCCACTGGAATGAAAGGCAATAAAAATGCTTTTTATTTTCCACAGTTTCACACAGAAGACATCAATGGCACATATGTTTCTCTCTGTAAAAAGACTTCATCAGATTCATCACTTTATCTGATGAAGTCTTTTTACAGATGAAAACGTATGTGCCATTGATGTCTTCTGTGGAAAATAAAGAGGGTTTTTATTGCCTTTCATTCCAGTGGGGTCCTTCCTACAGCCTTGGACTTTATTTATTTTTACAGGAAATCATTCCATGTTGTGCAACCTATAAACAGAGGTACAGCATCAAGGTCCAAGGAAGTCATTGTTGAACTGTATTTGAAATTATCAGACCTACATTAGAGTACAATGCCCCCCTTCAGTATGTACCTAACCAGGCATATCCAACAGTTGGAACATTCACAGAGGTTCCTCACTAAAAGAATACAGGGAGTAAGTAACTTGTCCTATGCAGACCCCCACAAGGCTCTATTTCTGTATTATGTTTCATACAGGCTATTTGAGGGGAGATCTATGCCTGGCATACAGGGCATTGTCAGACCCCACTCTGATGGAGCTCTTGCATATCCACAAAACAAACAGCACCAGAATTACCCATTCTCTCAATTTCAAAAGGGTAATGACTTTGATAGTGTAGTTGGGCATTTGAAAGGCTATATAATCAAATACAAAAATTAACAAATGCTAATAGGTGAGGCTTTTAACTTTGCTGCATGTTGTGTCAAAAATGTCAGATGTAGTTTGCCTTAATTATGATAAAGTTAAGCACTGTTCGTGTGAATGTTTAAAATGACTGGATAAGCTATGAATCCAAGAGAAAAGTTGAAAGGGAAACACAATAATGTATCTTGGCCTGGAATCCAGAGTCTACTATTTAGGGAGAGGACAGATTAGAAATGATGTGGGAATTGTGGTGGGAGAGAGAGAGAGAGAGATAGAGAGGCAGATGCAGCTGAATACAGTAAGGGAAGTCACTAGAATCAGTTAAAGGCTCATGACATTCAGGCTAATGTAAAGTTAAGGAAGTCTTCATAACTTTAGCCTCCACCCCAAATAATGGTATGATGGTGAGGATAAACAGGCATTCATCTAGTAGCTGTAGGACCTTCTCAAAAAATGGGACAGAATGAGTTAGTCTTGATAATGGGGTCCCCTAATATTCATATTGGGATGGGCAGAACAGCAAGTGAAACCTGCTTGTATCCACATGGTGGGGAAGCAGGAGCAATGAAGGTGAGGCCATTCTGAAATTTTGCCTGGTATTTGACTTATGGTGACCAACACAGTTCACTAAGACAACTTTCAACCCTTATTGAAACAGTTGGTCCCATCATAATTTACTGGTAGCTGGATTCAACTGCAAACAGTAGTCAGAGAAGGCTCAAGATCAACAAAGATCATACAGAAGACCTGGAATTTGAATGGTGAAAGCACATAAGTTCAAGAAAATACTCAAGGCTGTAGAACCTCATGAAGGAGAGAAAGCAGGTAAAGCTGTAAAAGAATGACAGCACATCAAAAGGTGGTGCTGAAGAAGAATGACAGCTTATCACAGCAACATATGTGAAGGTGATAAAATAAATATGGGGCCAAATCATATTAGAAACATGGTGCATAAGGAAAGCTGGCAGCGGAATACAAAAGTTCAGGAAGTTAACAAGAGAAAGAAGGAGTGCTGGAGAAAGTGGGATATAGAAAGGACAGACCATGCTAAGAAGGAATACTGGCTAGCTAACTAAAAGGCTAAGAGAGTAGTCAGAATTTCAAAAAACAAGACATAAAAGAAACACTACCAGTTTCTAGAAAGTGACTCAGCAGATGATACAAAGAAGCTCTACCTGATTAAAAAGTAATGACAGAAAGATAAATAAAATATTCATCAAATGCCTTTCATAAGGGATGTCAGCAGCAATTCGTTCACTAGCTAAAAGGACATCAATTGCAGATAGAAAGAGCTCATTAAAAAGCTTCTGAATGAAGACCTCCATGGAAGCTGTACACATAACTCTCAAGTGTACCTTATTATGAGGAGCTTTTCTCATTTTGGGTCTTAAAACACCTATATTCTTTGAAGTTTCACATTGAAAGGCTCTGTTAGATATTCAGTGTTAGGAATTAGTTTAACTGATATCCACAGTAAATCGTACTGAATTATATTAATTCATCAAAAGAACTTTTTATAAGTATAAAATAGTACATTCGAACCAATCTCTGAGTTTCCAAATTGAAGTTGTTAGTAAGCTGTGTGAAGGTGTTCCACGTTTTGCTAATTTGTTCCACATTTTGCCAGTTTGTTCCACATTATGAGAGGTTGTGTTCTTCATTTTGTAGATGGAAGGTTGAGAGCTATGGCTTTACCCTGCTATCACATTACATAAAAGTGTCGGAAAGGGGGACTGATAAATGAATAAACAGAGTAGTTGAAAGTAAGATGGGAAATGATCAGTTCAGATTCATGTAAGGATGCAGTACAACTGAATGAATGTTCAGAATGAGACACGTAGAAGAAATGAAGCTAGACATGAGGAACTTACTCAAACAGGCATGTCTAGACTTGGAGAAAGTTCCGGCAAACAGCAGCTCAATAAAAAATACATAACATTCATCAAAGCACTTGACAGCACTACCATGAAGTGAGTTTTACCAGGTGTCAGCTGTTGGGCAGGGAAGGACCATTTAACACTCCTTTGTTGGAGTTAATGGGTTGTGTTTGATGGTTTGAGTTGGTCAAGTTACAGATATAAAGAACTGTGACATGATGAAGTCTGTGCATCCATAAATCTATATTTATCTGTATCTACCTATACACAGACACAGACACACACACACACACACACACACACACATATATATATATATATATATATATATATATATATATATATATATATTTATATAAAAGCTAACATAGTAATAGCTTGAGGCAAACGGTTTGTAAATAACTGAACTGGTGAAATAACATTAATTCATCTTTCAAACCATGGTTTAATGTACAAGCACTCCCTTCCTTGACTTTGGTGGGAATTTCAATGCAATATCACAAGACAGACTAATACAGTTTGGGTTAACAGCTCATTCTATGAAATGATTCATCAGCTACCTTAAAGAGAACTACTTAAAAGTAAAGTTCTGTCTCAGCCTTTCCGCCGAGAGAGAAATTAGAGGGATGTGTGCCTTCAAGGTCCAGTATATGGTCCTGTCCTGTTTTTCATCTTCATAACTGAAAATAGTGGCACTGCAAAGGGCTTCCCTTTGTATGCCAGCAATGCTTCTCTGCTATCCTCTGACCCACCCCACTATAGGTGCAGGTCCACACAGTCTTCCTGTTGTATGCCAGCAATGCTTCTCTGCTATCATCTGACCCATCCCCACTGTAGATGCAGTTACACACAATCTTCCTGTTGTATGTCAGCAAAACTTCTCTGCTGTCCTCTGACCCATCTCCACTATAGGTGCAGTTACACACAATCTTCCTGTTGTATGCCAGCAATACGTCTCTGCTATCATCTGGCCCATCCCCACTATAGGTGCAGTTACACACAATCTTCCCGTTGTTTGCCAGTAATGCTTTTTTGCTATTCTCTGACCCATCCCCATTGTAGATGCAGTTACACACAATCTTCCTGTTGTATGCCAGCAATGCTTCTCTGCTATCATCTGACCCATCCTCACTATAAGTGCAGTTACACACAATCTTCCTTTCAGAAATGAGAAAAAATGGATTTAAAATAATGTACTGTTCCTTAATCCTTTGAAAGCTAAGACCATGTTATAACATATTAAATTTTGCAGCCCTTACAAACCCCAGTGACCATCAAACCCTCTTCCGGTCCTTCCACTGAATGAAGAAATTTTTTCAAACACCACTTTTATCTCCTTGAATAGGCAGTGTCATTGAATGGGTAAATCTTCCCTGCTGTAGGAAAGATAAACTGTCATCTCAAGGTCTCCTTTAGCCAGTTTTCTGCAACTACTTGTTTAGTATAATTATTACCTCCTTGATTTTATACAACAGTTTGATACTGCTAATCTGAGCTAGACATATGTTGCTAATTCAGATCTGTATTTAATAAGATTGCTTCATCCTCAGAGAAGTCTGCAATACTCAGCATTTTGCCATTTTTGTGACAACTAAACTAGCTATCCAAACTAGTAGGCGGACCTGTACTGGACTGTTTAATGCCCCTGTCCTTCTGAACCCACATGCTTCTCATACTTTACCTAACCTTGTCTAGTACTATCACCACTTAGACCTTGCATACTTATAACAAATTTCAGAATAAGATTAATCAGACATGAACATTCATCCCCTTTACCAGGGATTTCACCTGGTATCAGGATGGGATCTGTCTCAGGGACACCTTCATTTTGGTAGCCAGAAAGCTGTTTTGTGGTCTCACTGGCATCTCAGCAAGGATGGCATATGCTATGACCTAACCTTTCCCCTAGGTGGGAGAATAGGGACAAGAATGGTCCATATCAAAGCATAGGCATATCATAGATTCTTCACATGATCTCCCTACACACCCACAATGCAGGCTGCCACCAATCAGGGACTCAATGATCTTAACAATCACCCCCCCAGGCCACGCATTGTATCTCAGTCCCTCTTCTGACAAATCCTGTAAAGTGCGTGTCTGGCTCCACCACTGCATCCTCCCAGGATGGGCATATCCAGCCCCTACTGCCAGCACCATCAAGCTTCAAAGCTGATAACTGAACTCACTCTATCTGGGGTGCAGTCAGGGCTTTATTACAGTCAGCTGTCACCACCAGTATCAGCAAAGTCTTTAAGCAAAATAGAGTGCAATAGAAGCTTTCTAACAGACTAAGTACACCAGATTAATTAATGTAGATTAGTATTCACAGAACAATGAACAATATTTTTATGCTACTAAAGGGACAGTAGCAGATAAGAAATCTATGTGTGTAAAAAAGCAATACTTCTATCATCGTTGCTGAAATAATGTGATCTGTCAATGTCAGTTGTCTGGCAGACAGATGGGAGCAGATGATGAATGCATGAGGAGGACTGAATGAACAGTCTTGACAAATAAAATACTAAGGAAGAGAGATAGGAAAGAATTAATCCTAATATTTTAAGATCAGTCATAGTGAAACAGGAAAAAGCAAAATAAGGAAGGATAAAGTAGATGTGATGAAGTCAAAACTAGAATCTTGTCAGCAGAGTGTGGATGATGACATAGAGAAAAGGAAACTGTACATAGTTCCATAGGTTAATGATGACAAGGGCCTTTTTAAGCCTAGTTATGCATCCCAAATTTATTTATTTTACATTTGTTGACTGGGTTTGTCTGACTGAGCTAAGTAGCCCTTTTTCAGCTGAGGCCCAGGGAGAAAAGCTCCACATATTCTACAGATTATTATTTACAAAAATAAGTAAACAATCAACAACTGGTTTACAGAAAATATTCAAAGTAACATCTACATGAAAAACAAGGATTTACTACAGTAAACTAAACATTGTGTCTGTCAGATTTAGAATCCTACATCATTCAGAAGGACTAACAATAGTTTTGTCACCAGATGTAAAATCTTACATTATGCAGATAAGAATGTATGTAATGTGCTTAGGATAGAGAAGTTAATGTGAGACGAGGTCTAGAGAGTTAGAGAGCAATACATAGGTTGGGAGCAGATAGAGGTGTGCAGTTAGGGTTGATAAGCTGTTTAAGGGGGTGGGTACAGAATCTGTCACAATTTCTGATACCCTTGATAAGTGTAAGCAGGGGTTTGATAGAGGAAACATTTACAAGCAGGAGCCTAGGAGATGAACCATTTACAGACTGCCTGTGTCCAGTAAAGTGATAGGCACCATCCCCCCATCCATACCTTTCAACTTTTTAGCACAAGAAATCTGGACAAACATAATGGTGGACAAAGGCCTAAAATAAGGATAGATTTTAAACATTTCTCTTATAAACTTAGAAAGTTGTTAAAATAACAGAATTTGTGTTAGCATGTATTTTTCTGAGGGATATGAAGTCTGAAAGTTCAATGCACATCATTATTTAGTAACTTCATTTCACAGATATTCCCAGTGACTTGCCAGAAAACCACACATTTTATAAGGAACAGACTAAAAATATAAGGCAAAAAAATGGACATTCTGCAAAATCTGGACAGTTAAGAGGTATGACCCCATCCAATTGTTCAAGATACACTTGAATTGGGTTAGGGAGGAAATCTGCTTTACATGGGTGGGGAGCCAGTTCCTTCAAAAAGGTAATCTCTGAGATACATACCTGTCTCTCTAGCAGGTCCTATTTATATCGGAGGGATGGTTTAAGTCTTTAGAATGGGAGATTCTGCTGCTGTTTGTTTTGCAGATATGCAGGAGATTCATTAGGATGGAGTCCAACAATGCCTTGCATGCCAGACATAGATCTCCCCTCAATAGCTTGTAAGAGACAGAATGCATGGATAGGGCTTTGAGGCAGTTTGCACAGGGCATGTTACTTATACTGTGTATTCATTTAGTGAAGAACCTCTCTGGACATTTCAACTGTTGGATGTGCCTGGTTAGGTACATACCATAGGGGGCATTGTACTCAATGACAGGTCTGATGAATGCTGATACAGTGGGCTGATACGGTGGAACAATGACTTCCTTAGATCTAGATGCTTTAGTTTGTTTATCAAAGGCTATCTATGTGGGTCTCCAAGTCTCTGACTACTAGGGTAAGTCTTAGGGGTATGTTGTCAATATGATAGTAACCAGGGGTGGATGACTTCCTGAAGGATACTATTTCTTTGGCATTTAGTTTTAGTCCATGGCTCTGACAAACATTATTTGTCTGTCTCAGCCCTTCCTGGTGAACATTAGAGTCGGTGGGGGATTCTATGACTGCTCCTAATTTGCAATCGTCTGCAGATATTGTCAGCCAGAGCTCCTTGATATTCTTCTTGGATTCAGAGAAGTAAATGCCAAAAAGGAACAATCCCAGTCCTGACCCCTGAGGGACTCCACTTTTGACTGGCCTTTTTGTAGAGGTGGACTCACCAAATCTAACTTCATGGGTTCTGCCTTTGAAACAGCTGGCTATTCACTGGGTGACATAAGGGTTTATACCTAACCTCTTGAGCTTGTCAAGAATTCCCGAGTCAGGTATTGTGTCAAATGTCAAGTCAAGGTAGTTAACCATTTTGCTGTTATCCATTGCTTTGGTGATCTCCTCAAAGAAGTTCATCAGGTTTAGTAGGCATGCCCTGTCCTTGACAAAACCAGATTGGTTTCTTGTGTCATTACTGATCTCATCAGCCAGTGATAACAATGCCTACTTTTTAGGACTGAGCTATATTATTGGATGATGTCTGCTACATTACTGGGCTCCCTTTATTTTCTTAGGCTCCAGAGCAAATAGAACTAGCATGCAGACTCAAAGTCTGTACATGAATGTATTTATCCAGTGAATATTACAAAAAAAATCAAAATTACTATCACACAGATTTAGGTATTTAGAAATGCCACATCTTTGATCGTGGCCAAATAAACACTATTTTAACTGCAGGCATAATGACCCCTAACATTTATTAGTAATTAATCTGCCCAGGCCACATTGCACAACGAGCAGCTTCCTGCTGACTCCACAAGATCGTGTTAGACCAACCCATGACCAGAATAAATTATAGGCAACTATTGTACACTGACTGTTAATGAGCATCTAATGTAGTCAGTGCACAACTACATGCATATATGAATTCTAATTTGTTGAGTTAGCTTTATTACTCAAGGCACAAAAATGCAGAAAATGTACTATGGACCAAAGAAAGGCTTTGATTGGGGGCTGAGTATACAGGTGATATTAAGGCAACAAAAACAACAGAAACTGACAAAAGACTACAAAGAGCTTGTGAACATAGGAGGGATGCAGAACACAGTAGAGAACAGGATATGATATTCGCAGATATCTATCTGAAATACCTAAACATAGACAAACTGTGAAACTCAAATAAAATGGGGGGATACAGTAAAGAAATAATAATATGCCGAATTATACCACTCTGCATTATCATACTTTTGTTGTATCAGAGTGCCTGTACTACAATAATAAATGTAATGAAAACAAAATGTCAAACTTCTCAGGATTAGGACCTATTACCCTGTTCAGTTATACAGCATTGACTAGTTAAGGTATTCCAGAAGTTATACAGAAATTGGTCAGGTAAATATTTTACAGGGGAATGCTGCATAATAGAATTGAAAAAGACAGGGAACTGTACCCAGCACTTTCTGAAAGTGAAAGTCAGTTAAACACAGCATTACCTAAGTTAGCTATTGTAGGAACCATACTAAACGGTGAGGGAAATACATATCAGGACAGTGTTACACAGCTACAGACTTGAAGAAGAAAGGTCTCTATGAGTTGTACCTAGTACTGTCTTCTGTGAAAGACTTTTTAACAAAACAGTAACTAAGTGAACTCTGCTAGGAGTCATACTTAAGGGTCAGGGAAAATACATAACAGGATAATGTGGCACAACCAAGGAATGGAGGCAGTAATCAAAAGACAGACCTCAATGGAATTGAACCCAGGACTCCCATAAGTAAAATGCACTTAAACACAGCATTAAGTAAGGGAACTATTACAGGAGTCAAATTGAAGGGGCCAGTGAAATACAAATCAAGGGATTGTTACACAACGAAAAGGAAAAACAGCTAGGACCAACTCTAAGGTTAACTGTCACTCCAGACACAAAATATTTACAAAGAGCAAGGTAAAGTCCCGTGATCAGAAATGCAAGGCAGGTAATAGTAATAGAAGTTTTCTCTAACTTTACATCTAAAAAAATGCAGTTAATTGTTTCTTCTTCTGGTTGGGCTGTGTCATGAAGGTTTTAATTTAAATGTATGTGAATAGTAGTTTATGTAACACACTGGGGAAGGGCACTGACCTGAAAGCTTTGTGTATTCTAAACAAACAAGTTTGCTACTTACTATTACCTGCCTAGCGTTTCTGAGCACTGGACTCTACCTTGCTCTTTGTGAATGTTACCCAACAACAGAATAAAAGAAAAAGTCAAAAGATAGGCCTCAAGTAACCTGAATCCAGTGCTTTCTCAGTGATTGTCTCTTAAACAAAATGCCAATAAGCTGAGCCATTGCAGACGTCATACCAAAGGGATGGTATATCAGAGAAATTTAAGAACAGAAAAAAGACAGAAAAGTGAAATAAAACATACAACAATGAGGGGACTGGAACAACATACTCTGCAAATGAATATGCCTACAAAGCATGTCGTTAACAGTCTAAGCCATAGGAGCACACAAAACACCTTCCGAACACCAAAGAAACTCACTTCATAAGAAACACCATCAACACCATAACCATGAAAAAATGCTGACAGAGATGATGTTAAACTTTTATTGCACGTTCTGGTACCTCAGCCATTCTCCTTCAATGGAACAATTTGTTACCAAAAAATGGTGTTTCTTATGAGCCATAAGAGCACTCAGAATTAAAAAAAAACTTAAGCTTTAATCCAGTTCATACTTGAAAACTACCATGGTTTTTTCCCACTGAAGACATGTATATACCTGGTGGTTTAGATTCATAAACAGTAAAAAGCAATTGCAAAAAATGTAATGACATATTAGGGTAGTTAATATTGCATTAACAATAATTTTGTAAGGAGCAGATGTAGTTGTTGAAACTAATTGCTAGCATTTATATTTTAAGGAATACCTTTTGCACAGCTTGTTAACTGTGTTATTTGGATTCATGCTAATAGATCAATGTTTGCCGTATTACAAAAATGAAAAAGAATAATGTTGAAAGCCACTTTCGGCAAATAACAGCTATGTGTGTGTATATATATATATATATATATATATATATATATATATATATATATATATATATATATATATATATATATATATATATATACACTGCAAGGAACAAGGTCCCCTGCACCCTACAAGTGGGAGAACCCCCATACACCCCTAACATCTATATACCACTTCCATGACAGCACATCAGTAGAGAAAAGTGAAACAGTCAACAACTGCTAAAAGTAGCTTTCAGTGATATTCCTTCGCACTCTTATCTATAAGACAAATATGTGTCAAAAACATCTCACATTTCCTGGTATTCGAACGTTTGTAGCATTTGGAGAGAATATTTTGAGCCTTGTTGCAATGGAGGGCTAATGTGTTAGCTATTAATGTTAAATTAGTTATTTAATCATTGATTTTGCAATGTAAGCATTTTTCAGTTCTGTATTGTGGGTGGTATAAGGGTGATGTGCAGAGCTGTAGTAACTACAGAGGGATTAAACTGATCAGTCACAGCATGAAGTTATGGAAAAGAGTAGTGGAAGCTAGGTTAAGAAGGGAGGTGATGATTAGTGATCAGCAGTATGGTTTCATGCCAGGAAAGAGCACTACAGATGTGATGTTTGCTCTGAGAGTGTTGATGGAGAAGTATAGAGAAGGTCAGAAGGAGTTGCATTATGCCTTTGTGGACTTAGAGAAAGCATATGACAGGGTGCCTAGAGAAGAGCTGTGGCATTGTATGAGGAAGTCGGGAGTGTCAGAGAAGTATGTAAGAGTGGTACAGGATATGTACAAGGGTAGTGTGACAGCGGTGAGGTCTGCGGTGGGAGTGACAGATGCGTTTATGGTGGAGGTGGGATTACATCAAGGATCAGCTCTGAGCCCTTTCTTATTTGCAATGGTGATGGACAGGTTGACAGACAAGATCAGACAGGAGTCCCCGTGGACTATGTTGTTTGCAGATGACATTGTGATCTGTAGAGAGAGTAGGGAACAGGTGGAGTAGACCCTGGAGAGGTGGAGATATGCTCTAGAGAGAAGAGGAATGAAGGTCAGCAGGACTAAGACAGAATATATGTGTGCAAATGAGAGGGAGGGTAGAGGAATGGTAAGAATGCAGGGAGCAGAGGTGGCGAAAGTGAATGAGTTTAAGTACTTGGGATCAACAGTTGAGAGTAATGGTGAGTGTGGAAGAGAGGTGAAGAAGAGAGTACAGGCAGGATGGAGTGGGTGGAGAAGAGTGTCAGGAGTGATTTGCGACAGACGAGTACCAGTAAGAGTGAAAGGGAAGGTCTACAAGAGGGTAGTGAGAGTTATGTTATATGGGTTGGAGACAGTGGCATTGACAAAAAGGCAAGAGTCAGAGCTTGACGTGGCTGAGTTGAAGATGTTAAGATTTGCACTGGGTGTGACAAGGATGGACAGGATTAGGAATAAGTATATTAGAGGGTCAACCCAGGTTGAAAGGTTTGGAGACAAAGCCAGAGTGGCAAGATTATGTTGGTTTGGACATGTGCTGAGGAGGGATGCAGAGTATATTGGGAAAAAGTTGCTAAGGATGAAGCTACCAGGTAACAGGAAAAGAGAAAGGCCTAAGATAAGGTTTATGGATGTGGTGAGAGAGGACATGCAGGCGGTTGGTGTGACAGAGCAAGATGCAGAGGACAGGAAGAAATGGAAACAGTTGAACTGCTGTGGTGACACCTAACGGGAGCAGCCAAAAGAAGAAGAAGAAGATTGTGGGTGGTATGCATGGGTCCAACTATAGCAGTTTGAAAGGCTTTTGGGACTCCATAGAAAGGAACAATTTCAATGTTTTTTTTTTAGACTCTATCCTTTCTAGCTTGCAGTAGCTGCATATTCTTTCTTAACTGTTTTATTCCAAAATGTTTGTGAGAATATTTCAAAGATCACTATAAAAGCACAACAAAGATGACCCCAAAGACTTGAGTAGCTTATTTTAATAGCTGGTTTCCTATAAAACTTTCTTCATCATACACAAGGTATTTTCTGATGAAGTGAGTTTTATATGAAAGTGGCTATTAAAATTAACTATGTTAAAGTCTTTGGGTTGTGTTTGTTGCACTTTTTACAGTGATTTTTGGTGTTTTAGTTTTTACTCTACCACTGCCTCAAGACAGAGCCCAGTTTTTAGTTTTTTAATATTTCAAAGATGTTCACTGGTGGTGTGTATATTAAAATAGTAATAAAAAATATAAAAAAGGGACTTTAGTCACTATAGCTGGCAGCCAGGCTATAACAGGGCTGCAGAACAGGATATCAGCTACATCACATAGGGACAAAAAGCAGCAATCGTCATGCCTGAATGGCACGTAATGACACTACCCCTTAATTGCTATCCTGGATAGTTAAATTGAAGTTTCAGAAATACTGTGGTAATGTCACAGCATTGCTAGCATATAAGTAAACCAGGTGGTTGCCACTTTTTCAATAGAAATACAAATGTTGCAGTGGTAAAAAGTGTATGTCACTAGACATTTTTCCAACTTTGTCAATTGAAGGAGTTGCAGCAATCATTAATGCTTATTAATGATAGTAAATGAGGTGAGTTATCTGAGGGTTGTAGCAATGTATTTTAATATAAATGATAAATATACATTTAAAATAAAAAGAAACCATGGAAATGCTTAAAATGGGCATGTCAATCTTTGTTAGTTGACTACCTTTTATGGTTGCTTGAGGATAGTGTATATTCATGTATATATACATATATATATATATATATATATATATATATATATATATATATATATATATATATATATATATATATATATATATATATATATATATATATGGGTTACCTTCAGTTTGCTGAAAGACCACTTCCCCAACACGCATTTCCCCGAGACCAGAAAGCTGACACTTCAGATCACCAACATCTGGAAAGCCGACATTTCCCACTTGGTAAGTAACTATTTGGCTATCTACTTGAACTTTGCCCCTTTCCCCATGGTAGTGCATTCTCGAAGTTGGTATATTTAGTAAGGGGGGTGTGGGAGGTGGAGTGCCTCACATGGAAGGTGTTTAGTTTTTCTTCGGGTAGTTGCTTTCATTGAAATAGCCAAGTGTTTACTTACCTTGTGGGAAACATCGGGTTTGTGAATGTCGGTGATCTGAAGTGCCGGTGTTCTGGTCTTGGGGAAATATGTGTCGGGAAAGTGGTCTTTCAGCAAACTGAAGGTAACTCATATATATAAATATATATATCTATATATATCTATCTATCTATATATATATATATATATATATATATATATATATATATATATATATATATAAAACACTGATGAGACCGGAAGATCGACAACTGAGATAACCGACAGGTTAAAAGCACGAAACTTCACATGCCCAACAAACCACAATCCCGACAATCAACAAAACAAAACAAATACCTTTTTTGAAAAACACACACACACAACACAAGCACAACAAAAACCTTACAAACATACACTAAACCTTACATACACAACTATCTATGCACTAACCTTAACCCGCACCCTACCCCAAAGGTCCGTCACTATCGCACACTCACCTAACCCGCACCCTAACCCTAACTCACTTAACCCGCTCCTAACCCTAAAGTCTGTCACTATCGCACATTACCTTACCTGCACCCTAACCCTAACTCAGTTAGCCCACCCCTAACCCTAAAGTCTGTCACTATGTCAGTGTTCTCAGCATCGGGCTTTTAAACTGTCGGTCATCTCAGTTGTCGATCTTCCGGTCTCGGTGTTCTCATCGTCGGTGTTTTGCATGTCGGTGTTTTCAAGTAGACCCATATATATATATATATATATATATATATATATATATATAGATAGATATATATATAGATAGATATAGATAGATATATATACATATATAGCCACTTGGCCAACATTCAGCAACAAACACACTGAAGTATGTCAACCACATACAGCTGCTCCCTCTACACCCCCCCCCCAACTAGATAAACCAACTCCAAGATCACACTATAGTAGGGGAAAGGGAAAATTTCCCCATGTTGGCCTACTGCCTCCTTTCCTTGTTTAAAATTCTGGTGATGTGAACATTCATTTAAGTGAATGCTCGGTGATGTTGTTGTCTCAATCTAGTGAGATTTGGCTAAGTTGAATTTTGGTTAGATATAGGTATACATATATATAAGTTAACATACCTGGTGCATGAAGTTTGTCAGACAGATATAGTGGTGGGGTATTTTGATCTAAATAAAGAGAAGAGGCAACATAGATTGACAGACAGATATATGTGTGTGTGTGTGTGTGTGTGACTGTGTGTGTGTGTGTGTGTGTGTGTGTGTGTGTGTGTGTGTGTGTGTGTGTGTGTGTGTGTGTGTGTGTGTGAGCATAATAGGATATGTTGACGTGTATGTATATATGGGTGCTGATTGTTTCATCATCAATCACATTGGGGGACAGATAGAAGTGCAGTGCTTTTTGGTTGAAAGTCCACTGTATCAAAAGAACGTTTTGTCGGGTGTGTATTTGTCAAAACAGTTAAGTGGGATATTTTGCAGTGATGTGCGTGTGAGAGAATTTTGTGAATTTGTGCAGATTAGGGGAACAGTAAGGGTTAGAAAAAGGGATAGGTTAAGTATGTATGAGTGCGAGTCTTAGATTTAGAGTTTGGGTTAGGTTAAAGGATATATTTAGTGTGTGTGTGTATTTGTTTGTGTGTGTGTGTGTGTGTGTGTGTGTGTGTGTGTGTGTGTGTGTGTGTGTGTGTGTGTGTGTGTGTGTGTGTGTGTGTGTGAGTGTGGTGAGTGTCCAAGCTATCTTATGTAGTGGTATTTTTATGTGATTTTTTTTTTTTTTTTTTTTGATGCGGGTTAGGGTTAGAGGCAGGGGCAGGGTTAGGGTTAGCATGCATTACTAAGGTTAAGCATGGGGTGAAGTAAACAACAGAAATGACTTGAAACTCTTGTACATAGCTGCATGACTGCAGACCAGTATTTTGCAGGCTTGCAGTGGCAAATGAAATTTATTATCACTACATTAGTGCATCCCAGATACATACCAACCTTAAATACAATGCCCATTGAAGATGATACAGAGTCATACTTGATTACTTGATATGCAACACAAGAGAATTGGAGTAAATATGATTTCGCAAAAAGCATTTCTTTGCAACTCACTGGAAATGCTTTAAAGATATAAATAGAAATGGAGGGTATGAATTACTTGGATTATGATAAACTAAAAAGAAAACTTTTGCCTATAGTATATGTTACTTCTGAAGTACAAACTAATACATTTCACATTTGGACTTTTAATGCCTATAAGAAGGTAAAAGCTCACATACATGATCTGAAGCATAATGTTAAACAGTGGTTAGTGCCTTATACAAGTGCTTGCTGCTGATAGATTTAAATGAGCATTGCCTGTTAATACACAGAGTGGGTATATCAAAATGATATCAAAAGTTCAGACAAACTAATTAATGCAGTTTAATGTGTTCTACCAATTATATTTTGCTTAAAACTGAAATTTGTCTTTCTAAACAAAGATGCATAGCTAACTGGTCAGCACGAACTTTGAAAAATGATATGTCTATTACCGAGTTAAGTTGTAACAGGTAAGCAAAGAAACGTCATGTAGCCAGAACTTTTGTCAGTGAAGGAAGTGGTGCTACTACTGAGAATATACAAATATCTTAAATACATGATAAGAAATAAATAGTATTGGGTTATAATAAAAGCATATATTAAACCCATATAATCTGTTATTTTGTCACTGGTAAATGACTAAATGAATGCAAAGTATGGCACTGTTGGAGTTATGAAAATGTTAGGATTACAGGATTCAGTCAGTATAGATACTTTCGTGAAAAGTCTATATGTGTGCAACCATAAACTGAATAACAAGGAGAAGGTAGATGAGATCTCTGACCATAGAAATGAAAGGAATAACAAATTACATCTGCAGAGTTTCAGACCATTTATGGAAAAAAAAAATCGTAGCAGTGTGAAATGGCCCATGATGGTATTATTGGGACTGGGCACTTTTGTTGGCAATGAGCTACCCTTTGATCACCATGTACATAATGTTGCTAGGAAATCCTTTTAACTAGCCAGAATAATCATCAAAGTTATTTCCTCCAGATCTGAAGAAATTATCATCCCTTTCTACTGTCCCCTTATTAGGCTCATAATGGAGTATAATGCCCCCTTTGGCATGTAAGCATATGACTAAGCTTGAGAATTTACAGTGTTTCCTCACTAAGATAATCAAGGCCATGTTGTTCTTGACTTACTGGACCTCCCTAAGGCACTCTCTCTCTTTTCTGTTTTCTACAGACTATTGAGAAGTAGTTTCTGTCTGACCTACAGAGCTTCAAAGGTCCAGTCCTATGCAATTTACTGCACATCCTCTTGCCAGGATAGATATATGACCCATATTATCCCTCTTTTGTGGAATATACATTCTTTGGATATAAAGCAAAGAGGTTCCCTGACATCTGTTAAGAATAACCTTGATGAATGGATGGGCAATTTTAAAAACATCCTAGGTCTTGACCATCAAGTCCTCATTAAAAGATGTCAAAATTAGATATAAAATCTTTGATGTAAATGGGTACCACTTATCTGGGTTACTGTGCTAAATTATCCAATTATTTCATAACTTAACAGAATCTTTAAAAAAGAACATACCAGAACAATCCATGTAATATGATATTAAGAGATGTCGGGACAATAGTAAAGAGAACGCAGTGGAAAGTACAGAGAGAAACACAAAGTTGTTACAAGCATAAAAAAGGAACAATGCAAATACTGAGCTGAAAGAAGAAAGCATTTAAGTGAAACTTCAGATAGTTAAGCAGATATAGGCGGTGAATCAGAATTATTTAAATAAAAGGTACATCCTATGCTACAGCATCTTGCAGGAACAGATAGAGTGTAGAAGGAAGACAGATAATAAAACATTACAGCCTAAATGTGTTATTAAGCAGAAAATAGAGCTGTGTAGATGGAAAGAATAGAAATAATCTTTTACTTTAGAGGTACAATACAAAAAAAAAAAAGAATTTAGGATATTTTAATACTGCACAACCTGAACATATTTCTAAACTCTCCATCATCCTAAAAAAAAAGATCCAAAAATTAAGTAATTGTAAGCAGATGGTGTGTAGAGAAAAGGAGAATTTACTAAAAAAGAAATAAATTAGTAATATAGAAAACTGGGAATAAATTCAAAGTGCTCTAAAACCATTTCTGTTAATTTAAAACAGGCAACTAAAGTAAATGGTTTCTCTAAGCATCAGGTAATCAAACTAAAGATTTTTTTGATCTACTATATGCAGAAAACTTAAATATGGAAGATTGTATAGAGGTGTAGATCAGAGAAGAATTTGAACTTTCTACCTCAAAACAAAGAAGGAGAACAATGCAAGTTTATCAGACCTAAGATGAGTAATATTAACTTTAAAAAGTTGAGTGGTAATATAATACATCCGTGAGAGCAAGAAAGACCATAGAAGTGATCGTGGAAAATTACGATAAACTGAATCTATTCTTTACTATTTTGAAATAAACAATAATCTCTTATACAGGTGCATAAGAATAAAGAAGAAATTGTACACCACTTACTAGTTCCAAAGTCTAAGAGGACATTAGGTATGAAACATGTTCATGGTGTGTATAGAGGTCAGTTTGTAAACTGATTAATCTAAAGCCTGAGTATTAGTTAGATTTTATTTGGCAAGATTTATAAAATGAGTACAATTCTATTATTCTTATATAATATATCAGAAAAAATTTCCACAACCTAATAATACAAATTATTTGATTTTGTTGTGTATTATACAGATCCCATTAGAGCCTTTTGCAATTGATATCACTGGGCCACTTGGAATATCTAGCAGAATATATTTGTCATATTAGATTATGCTGCAGAACTTCCAGGAGCTGTAGTATTACATAAGGCTAAAGCTAAATAAATTGCCAGAAACCCTGTGCTATTATTCCCTAGAGATGGTTTTCCTAAAGATATATCTATCAACCAAGTTCCACCTTTCATGTCAAGAGCTATGCAGCAACTGTGCAAACGTTTTGACTTTAAAGCAATTAAAATGTCAGCTTACCATCCACAGTCTCTTGGTTTAATATTGAGATTCAAGATAACACTGAAATTCATGTTAACACAAGTAATTGAAGCAGGTGGTAAAAACTGGGTTCAGTTGTTTTCTTCCTTGCTGTTTGCAATAAGCAGTCATAGGTATCAGCAAGGTTTGTGGGCTTTGAACTCTGTACAGCAGGCATCTGAGAGATCTACTTGACACCGATAAAGTCGAAGAATGAGAAATACTATGCAGAAGTCTTATTGTACACTAAATTATATTACAACAAAGACTGAACATAGAGACAGAGAACACATTAAAAGCTCAGAAAGGTTTGGTGATTGGATTCATTCCTCAAAAAAAAAACAGAAAAGGTGAGATGAACATGTGATTGTGATTGCTAATGAACCTCATATACAATTAGTATGCTTAGCTAAGGTGATCTTTATCAGGTCAGACTACCAAATCGAGTTAAACAATGCTGCCCAGTATAGGCAAAAATTTGGTTTAGCATGTATTTTAACTGTAAATTTAAATATCAAGACAACCCGATACTGACAAAACTTCTGAAGCTTTGTAATCAGATGACTAATAATAGACTTCTGTCCCATGTTACACAAGGCAACATTCCTCGATTGTCTTTGTTATATTAATAAGTTATAGACCAGAATTTTAATATTTGTGATTATGGTGAAACAAGATCCTCATTTCATTAAAATATTGAGCATAACTCAGAAAATGCTATAGCTGCTCTATAAATTATCTAGAAAACAGGCACACACACACACAAGAGAGAGAGAGAGAGAGAGAAGAAAATGGAGTTGGCAAAAGTTTTAATAATATTTGGATTCTTTTGTCATTGTGAAGAACTACTTACAAATCTCCTCTTGTAAAAGGTTGAGAAATCCCGTAGAGAGTATTGAATGAAGTAGACTATAATGAATTTACTGAAAGGTTTTGCAAACTAAATATGATGGAATGCCCAGCCTTTGCTTTAAGGATATTTACCTCACACTTTTAGGATTTATAGTTTCATCCAGATTATTATATACTTCCTGAATGGCAGACATCTGTAGTTGCCAAAAGTTAAGATGTAGCTCTTATAAACTGTCTATACACCCATTCTCCTTAGCTGGGGTCTATGCCTTCACTTCACACTACAATATGACATGTGCTGCCCTCACACTTACAGGGCTTACAAGGAAAGCTATTGAGTTGGGAGGGGATCGCATCTTCTTCTTTCAGTCCAGTTGAAGGAAGGGCAGTGATTCAACCTCAGAAGCAAGTGCTGACAATGATCTTCCAGCAGATAAACCTTTACAAGTAGGATGTTAAAGGAACTCAGGAGTTGTGGGTCCAAATATTTGTAATGCTCAAGGGGAACAGTTATGAACACATAGGGCATTAAGACAGCTCTGACAAAGGGAATGTATTCTGAGATATAATTCAAGTCACTCGTGGCAGACAGTGTGCTAAGTGAACCAGTCCAAAGGAATTGTGTTACAGATCGAACTGAACAAATGGATAAAAGAACTTTCAGAGTACTTTTTTTAAGAAAAAAGGAGTACAGAATGAAAGAAAAGGTAGGGATTACCTGTTACAGGGTGATGAGCAAGTGTCAGAGAAGTGCAGCAAACACTGATGTCAATATTGTGACAATTGAATTTTCTTTGTTTTCCAGAGATCAGTGATAGTTACTAAGTCCAGATCAATTAAAAGGAGTTTCTATTTAGACAGAAGAACCAAAGGACATCTGCTAATAGACATAATATCACAAATTTGGCATGGCCCACTGGTTTACGGCTACAGTTTGGAATGAGGCCAACATGGCTTTAATATTTGCTTATGCCAGGACTGTTTCATGCACATTATTCATATACTCATATAAGTTTAGTTAGATTGAATTTCATGCATTAAGTTTTTTTCAAGACATGGCAGCTGCAGATTTTGTCCAGTGGTATTTCTTATGTAGAATTCAGTTATTAGGCCATGATGTCATGTAATGATACTTGGCTAATAAGTATAGTTTATAACAATACTGTCTAATTGATCAAATGTTGGCAGATGAACAAAGATGACTCTGGAGCAAAGAGTTCAGATTTAACTTTAATACTGATTTCATGTTTGAATATGGTTCTTGTGCAATGTGAATACATATGCTTGATACACTCTTGTAGAATGGGGAAATGGTCAAAACTATCCAGTTTTCAACTTTTTTGAGAGATATGTTCTTAAATCAAACATTTCTATGTTAAGTAATTGTGTGGTTCCCATATCAAACCTAGGTTAGCATGGAAGAAAGTTAATAGTGTCAGACTTTTGTTGTTGTTGTTTCTTTCGGCTTTTCCCGTTTAGGGGTCACCACAGCGGAACTCCGTTCCACTAATGATTGGCAGTAGATTTTTACGTGCCGAGTTGCCGGCCCTGACGCACGCCCATTCATGCATGTCTCCACACAGAAGATGCTCTAATTGAGAATTGAACAGGACAACGTCTTACTGTGAGGTGACAACGCTACCGCAGCACCACCACCACAGACTAATTGAGAAAATTAGAAGGTACAGCAATATCATGATGTCTAAGGAAGCTAAGGTATATGTGTGTGTGTGTGTGTGTGTGTGTGTGTGTGTGTGTGTGTGTGTGTGTGTGTGTGTGTGTGTGTGTGTTTATGGGGGGGGGGGGTATGGTGCTGCAGCATGCTTACTTGGCAGATCATGATGATCCAGCCTGACAAAGGCCAGGTGGAGCTCCCCAAACATCCTAAACATGTTTATTTGCATACCAGTTTTGTGCTGTAGTACCTCAGAGATAATGACTGGCTTAAAAGCAGGGGGAAATAAATAAGGTTAAAAGCAAAACTAAGGTAGGATTAAGGAAAAGTTGGGTTTCCTCCTAAGGGTTAAATAGTTGAAGTTCTAGGTATAGCTGAAGATAAATTTACACAGCAAAAAAAGGAAAAATTAAAAAAGGCAGAGAGTACAATATTATAAATACAAATGTAAGGGATCATACATACTAAAAAAAGAAGGAAAACCTTTGGAGCTCAACTCCTATTATTTCATCCCCATTATTCTTGGATGGGAGAACAGGCTATAATTATTCAGAAATGTGGAATGTGGTGTGGTGGCATGAAATTCTCAAAGGGTGTAAGTTGAATAAAAGGTGCCTTGAGCCAGATATGGCATGCAAGCTATGCCCCTCCCTATATACTGCACAGGTTCTGTACCATTCCCCCTCCCCTGCAATGATTGATGAAGTACAGGAAGGCTCCCTATATAGTGTTTCTTGGAAGGATGATGACTGATTGTGGAATAAGAACATCTGTGTTGAGCCTAAAGTGAGAATTGTGGTCCATTCCTGCTACTCTGTTGAGTATAGTTCTCAGCTTTCACAGCCTTAGATAGTGCCTAGAGACCTAAATACATAAGTACTAAATGTCTGATGACATTACTGTCAAGAGTAACATAGGAGCCTGCCTTTGCAGGGGTAAGGCCCTCTTGTGACCATCTTGAGTATCATTAGTAGAGATAATTGTGTTAAAATAAAGTTGGGACCGTTTCCTGAAGTTCTTGGAATAAAGGATGATTTTATCTTAGAGCCAGTGAATACATAAATATGTTTTTTTTTTATTTTTATTCTAGGAGAGTTCTAAAATAGATGTGACTTGCATAAAGAGTTTTATGTAATATTATTGCAGTTCATGGAGCACCATGCTTACCCTCCCCTATCAATTAAAACGCTATTGTAACACGAGAATGAAGCTTAGTGCTAAGACACACCTTTCTAAGCACTATTAGTCTTGCACAAGGCATTAAGTATTGACATTGACAGCCAAAAAATGGCAAAGGCAAATGTAACAACTTTGATTACTGAAAGTTTTTATATTATTCTAGTATGTGACTTCAAGTTATCTGGTGCAACAGTGTGTGTTCAGGCTCCGTGTTTTGTGGTTTCTCGGTAATACCTTTTTTCTTTTGAAAGGCAAATGTAAAACTAACTTTAATTATGCCCGCTGTAGATGCCTCTCAACTGTCCTTGAGTTAATTTCATACTTTTCACCTGCCCCCATAAACTTGTTTGGTTTTCTGGAAAGTCACTGAGGATTACCGTCTGTCAAAAATGCCACAAACAAGGTTTCACAGTTCTTATTGTGCAGAAATCCATATTGATGCAAAATCTGTCATTATACTAACATTTTAATTAAACTAGAACACTGTTTAAAACTCTTCATGGTTTTGGTCCTTTGGCTCACCCACATATAGTGAACAGATAAGTTGACAGCTACTATCTGACAGTGTTCACTAAGGGCTTTAATGGCTTTCAAAACCAGTAAAACACTTTGTTTTTTTTTTTTTTTTTTTTTTTGTAATTGTTAGTACATGGAGCAGGTAAAACTCCATGCACTGCAAAGAATTATGGCAGAGTGTCCAATTGTAACCTTTGATTTTGTGTTCTCATTATGGATTCCAAGGCTACCTCCCAATATTTGAATTCCTTGACACCCCTGTCTCAAACACACAACATGGGTACAATCGGAGACCCCATCATAATCCTCTATATTATGCTTGTCTATTAGAACTGCTATAATTAAAACATCCACTCAAATGCAGTATGTTATGACTGTATGTTATAGGAGAGGGCCACTCAACTGCAGCATGCTGTGATGCTATGGTATGCAAGAGGGCCACTCAGCTGCAGCATGCTGTGACTGTATATTGCGGGAGATGGCCACTCAGCTTCAGCATGATGTGACTGTATGTTATGGGAGAGGGCCACTCACTTACAGGATGCTGTGACTGTATGTTATGGGATAGGCTCACTCAACTGCAGCATGCTGTTATTGTATGTGATGGGAGAGGGCCACTCAGCTGCAGCATGCTATGACTGTATGGTATGGGAGAGGGCCACTTCGCTGAAGTATGCTGACTGTATATTGTGGGAGAGGACCACTCAGCTTCAGCATGATGTGACTGTATGTTATGGGAGAGGGCCACTCAGCTGCAGTATGCTGTGACTGTATATTGTGGGAGAGGACCACTCAGCTTCAGCATGATGTGACTGTATGTTATGGGAGAGAGCCACTCAGCATGCTGTGACTGTATGTTATGGGAGAGGGCCACTCAGCTGCAGCATCCTATGACTGTATAGTATGGAAGAGGACCATTCAGCTGCAGCATATTGTGACTGTATATTGTGGGAGAGGGGCACTCAGCTTCAGCATGATGTGACTGTATGTTATGGGAGAGAGCCACTCAGCTGCAGCATGCTGTGACTGTGTGTTATGGGAGAGAGCCATTCAGCTGCAGCACACTGTGACTGTATGTTATGGGAGAGGGCCACTCAGCTGCAGCTTGGTGTCACTGTATATTGTTGGATAGGGCCATTCAGCTGCAGCATGCTGTGACTGTATGTTATGGGAGAGGGTCACTACACTGCAGCATGCTATGACTATATGTTATGGGACAGGGACAGTCAGCTGCAGCATGCTGTGACTGTATGTTATTGGAGAGGGCTACTCAGCTGCAGCATGCAATGACTGTATGTTATTGGAGAGGGCCACTCAGCTGCAACTTGCTATGACTGTATACTATACAAGAGGGCCACTCAGCTGCAGCATGCTGTGACTGTATATTGTGGGAGAGGGCTACTCAGCTTCAGCATAATGTGACTGTATGTTATGAGAGAGGGTCACTTAACTGCAGCATGCTGTGACTGTATGTTATGGGAGAGGGCCACTCAGCTGCAGCATGGTGTCACTGTATATTATGGGAAAGGGCCATTAAGCTGCAGCATGCTGTGACTGTATGTTATGGTACAGGGCCACTACACTGCAGCATGCTATGCCTATATGTTATGGGACAGGGCCAGTTAGCTGCAGTATGCTGTGACTGTATGTTATTGGAGAGGGCCACTCAGCTACAGCGTGCTATGACTGTATGCTATGGGAGAGGGACACGCAGCTGTAGCATGCTGTGACTGTTATGGGAGAGGGCCACTCAGCTGCAGCATACTGTGGCTGTATGTAATGGGACAGGGCCAGTCAGCTGTAGCATGCTGTGACAGTATGTTATGGAAGAGGGCCATTCAGCTGCAGCATGACATCACTGTATGTTCTGGGAGAGGGCCATTCAGCTGCAGCATGTGGAGACTGTATGTTATGGTAGTGGGCCACTATGCTGCAGCATGCTATGACTATATTTTATGGGACAGGGCCAGTCAGCTGTAGCATACTGTAACTGTATGTTATTGAAGAGAGCTACTCGTCTGCAGCATGCTATGAGTATATGTTGTAGGAGAGAACCACTCAGGTGCAGCGTGCTGTGACTGTATGCTATGGGAGGGGAGAGTTTAATGACACATGGAGATACTTTCAAACAAATTAACAAATGCCAATAAAACATCTTGTATTAGAGAATGAGATACAGTGTACTGCAGATTATAAATATAAAGTAAAACAAGTTCAGTAATAAATATCCCTGCTTGATGTCCATAAATCAGTGTATTAAAAATTGCAATCACTCTGATCCTGAAAAGTGGGCATATATTGAATGAGGCAGCTGAGAAACAGTGCGGGATACAGAAAAGATTCTACTTCATTATTTTTGACTCTCAAATTTGAAGGTTCATACCACATCACAAAAATATCAATAACTAGTCTTCCTTTGTAGTGATATAAATTGTCATTTATTTCTACTGAGAGCCCGTGATGGAAACTTAAGGATTCACTCGGTATAATTGTGTTGAGACTTGATGCACTTTATTCTGGTATAGTGGAAAAGCTTATTATTGCAGGGCAAGTTCATGCATATAGCCCTTAGTAAGCAGACTGCTTTGGGTAAGCACTGCCTAGTAAAAGGAATTTTTTTCAAGATACCATATGCATTTTGCAATTATTCATTGCTTTTGAAGGGGGCTGCACTCCTGACGCAGAAGCTTCAGTCATACCCCCGATGTCCTTAAGTCATATACAAACTCTGACATCGGACCAACTCATAATGAAGTAGAACATCCTATTTAAGTAAAAATGCACTTTTCCTCTAAGGGTATGTGAACTCTGAGTTACTATTTTACAGATTGGTAGTAAGGGTGAAGCTCCTACATTGGGGTGGAAGAAATTACATTCTCATTAAAACTATGCCATCAAGTTGTGGTTAAGTTTATGTGTTTCAGAGTTGTGTGGACTGCTCGTGAAAGTTATCAATGATTTAGATACTTGACATTTAGCACTTGATTCACCAGGTGTCAACAAAATGAAAATCACTGACTCATTTTTTATTCTGACAATGACATCATGTAATGAACTGGCAGTCTTTTGCTGAAGTTGATTGAGTTATCACAGAGCTAACTGCATTATTGATCAAACAGAATTCAATGCTTATTGCCACAGCAATGTAAGGAACTCTATAATGAAAGATATTGATGGCCATGAAAAGTGGTCCCACACTAATTGGTGCTATTTGCTGCATTGAATTTAGTCGTGAAGCAGATGGGAAGCACATTTAGTATTGAAAGTACATACTCTGACAGGCATATCAATCATAAATTGAGCTCCACGACACATGCAAAAGTATAGTTTGTGTTACAGCTGGCAGAGTTAGAACAAATATATAAGAGTTAGGGTTTCTGCTGGCAAATATTGCAATGTTAGTGTTATTTATAAATAGTTCTGCTATGGGTTCAGGTAAAAGATTTAAAATAAGCAAATTAACAAGATGTTGTTTCTGACAGCAACATTTGTAGGATATGAATCATCTACATGATTAATTATTTTAGCAGGGTGCATACTTGGGTGTAACTGGAAATAGTTTATAGTACCATGGATATTTTAATAATTGCTAATGCACAAATCACAACAAATGCCACAATAAAAACGGGTTTACTATGTATAAGCAAGGAAAATTCTAGTGATTTATGAATTTATATAACATATCTTGTCCATCCATTCTGACAGAAAATGCAGCAACAGAAGCACTAACTAAAGATTACTTAGAAAATAGCTATAATTATCATTCCCAAACAGAACAAACATCCTTCTGCTTAGGGGAGACAACAATGCATTGAACAGATGACAATAGGTAAAACAGGAGAAAGGTGAATAAAATAAATACTCATAATGTACCAGTTGCCATTGGAAGTATATTTTTGTAAAACTAATTTCACTTTTTGTTCTATTCCTCATGATAAAATTTGCAAGTGATTTTTGAAAATAATCAAGATTACAGAGTGCTGTTTTTTTTTAATTTCACTATTTACTCATTTTTTCTTTATAACTACATCTAAATGATGCCATGATAGATAAGGAAAAGTAGTTTACATGCAACTGCAAAGCACTGTTGGTAAGTAAAACCAAGATACCACTTTAGAAAAACACCTCCTTACTTCCATTGTGGTTTCACATGTACAAAGTTTTAATGTGTGATGTTCCATCTGCAAGAAGTAGTTGGCAGCTTGTTTTTTAGGAAGTGAGAAACTATTACTGATGCATTTAACATGGACATAGGTTCATAGGTAGGTACTAGGCTATTAGCCCTAGGGCCTATATAAGCCTAGCCATAAAGGTACCCTTGCTTTCACTACCCATGAAAATTATTTTCCTGTGCCCCTGTCGAGCAGAGCCACATAAGTGATCCCCGGGGTGAATTTCCTATTTCCCATCCAATCATCAAGATTTTTCTTGAAGAGTGCTAATGAGAAGCTTTGTTTGATATAGATAGGTAGTTTGTTCCAGAGTATGGGAAGTCTCTGGGACAAGAATCTATCCCTCCAGCATGTTCTGTTTATTCTGGTGACAAAGTTTAGGTCCCAAGAGTGTGTAGCTCGGAGGAATTCGGATTTCTTTAAGTGGAGCATGTCCAACAGCTCTGGGTTTGACATAGCTTTGTATGTTAGACAGAGATCGCCTCTGAGTAGGTGATATGTAACAGAGTAAAGCTGGAGTTTTTTAGATGGTCTGCATAGGGCATCTGTTTGAGACTGGTAATCCTCTTTGTGAGGTATTTCTGTGGCCTTTCCAATTGTTGTAGATGTCTTGTGAGGTACATACCAAAAGGGCCGTTGTACTCTATAATGGGTCTAATGAGTGATGAGCAGAGGGGAACAATGACCTTTTTTTTTCCTGGATGAGAAACCTTTTGTGATGAGGTGTGCCATGCAAAAGGATTTCCTGACTACGGTGGCAATGTGGTCATCAAAGGAGAGACTACTGTCCACCTGTGCCCCAATGTCTCTTATCTCACTTTCAATGTTCAGTAGACTACTGCCTATGTGGTAGTTCATGGGTACAGAGTTTTTACCAAAGGGGATGACAATGCACTTTTTGGCATTGAGCTTGAGGCCATGACTTTGACACCAGGCAGTCCACATCATTAGGAGTTTTGATTATGGCTCCTAGTTTGCAGTCATCTGCAAACTTCATTAGCCAAAGACCTTCTGTGTTAGCTGTACTTCAGAGAAGTAGATACCAAACAGGAGAGGACCCATGACTGAACCCTAATGTACTCCACTTGTCACTGGTCTGAAGTCGGATTTGGAGTCTGCTACTTTCACAGTGTGGGTTCTGTCAGTGAGCCAGTTGGCAACCCATCTTGTGACATAGGGATTTATACTTAGTTTAGTGAGTTTATCTATAATTCCAGAATGGGGGATGATGTCGAAAGCCTTGGCAAGATATAGATAGGCTGTGTGAACCACCTTACCCTCATCTATGGCTTTGGTGACTGCTTCAAAGAAGTCTATCAGCTTTTGGAGACATGATCTACCTTTTACAAACCTGAACTGGGTGGAGTCCAGAGTATGGAGATTACCAATTTCTTTGTTTATAAATTCCATGATGATGTTCTATAGCCTTGCAGGCCAGGCTTCTCACGCTAATGGGGCGGTAGTTCCCGGGGGTCCATGGTGGCTCCCCCTTTGTGGAGTGGGATAACTGTCTCTGTGCACCATTCAGTGGCCACAAAGCCTAAAGTGAGGCTATGATTGAACATGGTACTTAGGTGAGGTGCCAGTTTGTTCTGTAGTTCATGTAGAATGCAGCCGTTGATGTTGTCAGGTCCCATGGATGCTGTGTTCTTGGCTTTGGAGAGTGTGTTTTTTACCTGTGCAGATGTGATTACAGGAACTTTGCATTCTTCTGGTATAGAGATGGGCCCTTTAGGGGGTGAGAGGGGGGTGAAGTTAGCACTGAACTTATCTGCCATGATGTTGGCAATATCAGTTGGGTCTGTATATTTAGTGCCATTGTGCTGTAACTCAGAGCAGATCTGAGTGTTGCCATTGAGATTCTTCACATAGCTATAGAATGCTTTGTGGTTGTCTTTAGAATCAGTGGCGATTTTGTTTGCATAACTAGCTTTGGAGGATTTTACAAGGGATCTCAGCTTCTTACTGAGGCTGACCAGAGAGTTCCTCCTGTGATGCCCATGCGCTGGCCCAGCAATCAAGGAGCCTCAATCCTCACCACTAACACCAGAGAGGGCATCTCATATAAGAGGAAAGGATAATAAATACACACAGTAAAGTACAAATTCCCTTAAGTGCACACAAGGATCACAGTCAGTCTGGGTCTGGTTGCTCCCTTGCTCCCCAGGTCCCCAATAAGACTCCCCACTGGCACAGCTATAGGGTCCAAATCTCAGCCTAGCTGACCAGCTAACCTCCAGCACCCTCTCTGTCCAACCAGTGCTTTGTGTCCCTGCCCAAGTAGCTGACACACACACACACACACACACACACACACACACACACACACACACACACACACACACACACACACACACACACACTTTGAGATAAGTATTTATGCAACATAGGTTCATAGGTTCATAGGTTTATACTAGGCTATCTGCCCTAAGGCATTTATAAGCCTAGCCCAAATTATTGTGGCTTACGCCACCCCTTATATGAAAAAATACTGTGCCCATTAGTTTGTTGTGCCTCTGTCCAGCAGTGACCCAGAGATGATTCCCGGGGTAAACCTACGATCTCCCATCCACAGGTCTAGATTTCTCTTGAACAGAGTCAGCGAGGTGCTCTGCCTCACATGGACCGGGATTTTATTCCACAGTCACAGACACTCCTGAGAAAGGCTGACAGATTCTCCAGCTGTGCCCCTTTACCTTTACAGATTATATGGTAGTAATTACTACCACCTCCAGCTAATAATTATCAGCTACACAAATGCCCTTAAAATGGTGTCCACTTATTACTGTGCAATATTATTATCCAATTGGTACTATAGCCCAGGGCTAAAGCTATAGAAGTAGCTTAGACAGTAAACTCTATAAATATGCAATGTACTCTAGAGATTAACTTATCTCTACATAAACCAGCCACAATTGAGAAGAATTGCCACAATTTATAGTAAGGGAGCTAGTGAAGAAAAAATAAAAAAATTACTTTTAAGAAAGGAATTAATTTTTATTTTAAAATATCAGACACTTACACCAAAGGGACTAAATGTTGACTGTTGTTGGAAGAGTGTAATATGAACTTGTCTTTTTAAAAGGTAATGGATTTTTAATTGTTTAATGATTATCTAATTATGTAAAGAGTTAATGGGTGTGTATATAAATAGGGAACAGTGATGTATTGTTATTTACTCCTTGAAGGCTTTGTTGAGCTGAGGTGCTAGAGACTGTACAGCAAATAAATCGTTTTTGGTGAACTGGCTGTTGTTGTATTCTACATTTGGGTTCTCATCTTGTTCGAGCTGAAGAGCTGGTGTTGTGATTCATATTTACTTTGTTCTCTGCCTTTCCATGGCCAGTGATCCAGGGGTGAATATACCTAGAATATTTAGGGAGGAAAATGTGACTACCTCCCAGCGGTCCATAGAAGGTTTTCTTAATCTGAACATGGAATCTAGTATGAACAGAACAGAAGGAAATGCAGATGTCAACTCAGGTATCCCGGTTTGGGAGCATTTTCTTGCTGAAACCAGAAGCAAGAGAGATACCAACCCTTTTGCTCATGTTGGTAAAAGATCTACAGAATATCCAGGTGAAATAAAAGTATTGTTATCCAAGCTTAAAAATCTAATGGATAAAGAAATGCTTACACATTATAACTAAACTAGTTTACAATGGTATGTTGACTTGAACATTGTGCCTAGAGGCTTACGAGCCATAAAATTTCCATCAGAACCTTTTGTTCCTTCATGTACAATGGATAAAGTATTTATGAATAGATGGGAAAAAGCAGCGCACCAGTGTTCCATAGAATGGTTGAAAATTCTAATAGAGCGGGACATTGTGAAATTAGCTAACATCAAAAAAGACATTAATTTGTTATGTATGAATTTATCGGCTACACTGGATAGAACTAAATTTGAATCTTGCTTGATAGACATTCAAGAAAAGGTTCACATTCTTGAAATCAAATGTATAGAACAGAAAATCCATAAAATTTCAAGGGATTTGAGAGACTTTGAGAATGGTACTGCCTTTTTTGGCGGAGCCAATCAGAGACCACGTTATAATCATAACTTTTCGAATGTGAAGGATAATCAGCAAGCGAGAACTGAAAGTTTTATCAGGAATGCTGATAAACAACCAAACAGAGCACCGAGTTACAGTGAAAAAGAACATGATTTTCCCCCTTTATCACCGCCGGCTGATGATTGCTTCCTACCTGAACATTTTGGCGGTTATAGACCAGCAGGGAGGCAACAACAATATAAAAGAACATATGCAGAACAAGAGAACTATAGGGGAGGGCCATTTCGCCCTTGGCGCGAAAACAAAAGGACAAAATGGTACTAATTTTAATGTTTATAACAAAGTAGTGAATTTATCAGGCTGTTTTATTAATGAAAATGTGTACACAGTGCTAAATCATGGTTTAAAATTTGTTCCGACAGTTCTTCCGAAAACATATCAGTGTAAAATTGATGTCTTTAAGTTTATACGGAAACTACATTTATGGTACTATTTTAATTGTATTGCAAATGAGAATGTGGAACAGAAAGAGTTTGAAATAAGTAGTTTAGATAGTGGTGGACTTGATGACAATCAGGAATTCACAAATGAATCATTTGTTTCATGTTTTAGTGAATTAAATGCTTATTGCACAATAGATACTTCTAAAATAAGAGGGGATAAGAAGTTTGTACCACCTTTTATTCATGAAGGTATTAAGAACATTTCTACTATGATAAATTTTGAAATTGATGAAATTGTTAATAATGTAAATACTTCTATTGTGAATTTTAATTTAACTAAAAATGAATGGATTGAGTTAATTAAATTTTCAAAACAAAATGAGTTGATAGTAAAACCTTCAGATAAAGGCAATAAAATAGTTATTATGCATCACACACAATACTTTAAAATGTGTATGAATTTGTTAACAGATACATCAGTATATAGGGAGAGTTCATTAGCAGAATTGACAATGGCTAAAGAAAATTACATAGAATTAATTCATAAAGGCTTCAGATTAGGTTATTGGAATGAAAATGATGTAGAATGTAAGTTAAATATAAGGGACTGCAGTTTTGCACAGTTTTACTGTTTACCGAAGCTACATAAAAACATAAATAACCCTCCGGAATCGGCAAGAAATTATTTTTTACATAATTTAGGACTTATTTTACATGAAGTGTTGCTAAAAGAAGCTATTAAATTGCCATCATATATAAAAGATTCATTTGATTTTTTAAACAAAATTAAGAATGTTGTGTGGTGTGAGGATATGTATTGGCTAACATAAGATGTTAGTAGTTTATATACTAATATTAAAAATATACATGGTTTGGAGGCATTGTTTAAATCAATGGGAGATTATCCATTAACTCATTATGTATTGGAATTGGTAAAATTTTGTTTGGAGAATAATTATTTTAGTTTCAATAATATAATTTATCACCAAATACAGGGCACTGCCATGGGTGCAGCATTTGCACCCATGTATGCCAATATTTTTATGGGTTTGATAGAATTTGAATGCATTTATACACACTACTTTGTAAATAAATATGTTATACACTATTTTAGGTTTATAGACAATTTGATTTTTTTGTGCAAAGGAGGCAAATATGAAATTGATAATTTTATAAAAGATATACAAAATAATAGATTTGATATCCATTTTGATGGAATACAATGTGGAGACTATGTCTCTTTTTTAGATATAAATTTAAAGGGAATTGTAGGAAGACACATATCTACTAGTATACATAGAAAATTTGATTCAGTTAATCAATTCCTGATGGGCACTAGTTGCCATCCTAATCATACTATAGAAGCGATACCATATGGTGAATTCTTAAGAATCTCCAGAATATGTAACAGTGATGAAGAATTTTTAAATGAAGTTAACAACACGATGGAAATGTTAAAGAATAGGAAATATGATATACAAGTATTAAAGAAAAGTAGAGATGAAATACTTCACAAGAGATATAATAGTAAGTTTCAAGATAAAAAGAATAGAGAAAAAAAGCATAATGAAGAAGGTGGAGAGATGGACAGTATTTTTATGGTATCTACATATAATATTTGCAGTAATGATATTAAGAACTGTATATCATATTTTTGGCGATTCTTACAGAATTATGAATAATTAAGTGAGATGACTAAGAAAAAATTAATATTTAGTTACCGTAGAGGGAGAAATATCAAAGATATGATAGTACACACTAAATTTGAACTACCCATTCAGCACATAGGTAGAACAATAGTTAGTCTAGGTACAACACTGTGTGGAAAGTGTAAAATCTGCTCTCATGTGGAGAATATTTTTCATCATATAAATGGAAAAAGTTATAAATCTACAGGTTCCTTTAGTTGTCTCACTAAACAAGTTATTTACACAATTAAATGTGGTTGCAAAAAATTCTATATAGGACAGACTAAAAGAATGTTTAAAGTGAGAATAATGGAACATCTGAGGGATATCAAGAATAATAAGTTAGAGAGCCCTTTGGCTCAACATTTTGTAAAATTCCACAATTCTGATGTAACTAATTTTAGGGCATCTATATTAGAAGAGGTTTATAGTAAGGGAGCTAGTGAAGAAAAAATAAAGAATTTACTTTTAAGAAAGGAATTAATTTTTATTTTAAAATATCAGACACTTACACCAAAGGGACTAAATGTTGACTGTTGTTGGAAGAGTGTAATATGAACTTGTCTTTTTAAAAGGTAATGGATTTTTAATTGTTTAATGATTATCTAATTATGTAAAGAGTTAATGGGTGTGTATATAAATAGGGAACAGTGATGTATTGTTATTTACTCCTTGAAGGCTTTGTTGAGCCGAGGTGCTAGAGACTGTACAGCAAATAAATCGTTTTTGGTGAACTGGCTGTTGTTGTATTCCACAATTGAGAAGGGTTTAAACATATTTAATAATAAATACTAAAAACACAAGACAATACTACTACACCACAGTGCTATTCAAGAGTTCAGAGATCAAACAGAAACTTAAAATAATTCTGTAGCACAGTTCTGACATAACAGAAAAACACTTAGTCTAATATTTATAGTTCTAGCTATTTCTACAAGAAAACATACTTCTAAGATAACTTGCTTAAGACAACAGGCAGTGCTGAGTTTGGATGTCCAAGATCAAGCTGCTTTAGAATCTCTGGTTCTCACTGTTTAAATTGCTATTGCACGTTTGATAAAATATTGCATCATCTTTTTACACTTCCTGGAGTTCCCGGGCTGACACATCAACTACATTTACATTCTTAACATCTCCATTTTGTTATCTTGCAGCTGGTCAAGAACAGAGCAATAAAAATACATTTGCATGTTTAAGTCTAGCAACTCTTGCTTAACACAATAGAAAGAATTTCTTCATCTAGACTATCAGGCACCACTGTTCTTTTGAAAGGGTCACCGCATGCTTTTACTGGGTCAGTAGAGAGCACAGTTGCCACATTTTTGTAACAGCATTTCTTTACATTTAAAACAGCAAGCCTGTATTTTACATTTATATTTACAAATGATAGAATTATCTATAAAATTCTATCTGGCTAGGCTGGCAGCTTTCACGCTTCTCTACCAGTCTTCACACCTCTAATCATGGCATTTTACTTGCTTTTTTGCTTTTTTGCAACAGTTTCTTTCTTCTGTTGTAGAGTTTGCTTATGGCAGGGGCTTCCTTTTTTTGGAGGATGGCATCTTGATTTTGTTAGGGATAGCACGAACCATGCACTCGTGTAAGTGCTTCTAAAGTGCATTTGTGCAGGATTCAGAAGTCATACCTCTATTGTCCATCTCCATGGATGTCATGAAGTATGCCACCTCTGTCTTATGAAGTGGGAAGTTGGGTTTGGAGAAGGTTTTTATGGTGGTTTCCCAAATGGGGGGGTGGGGGTGGGATGTGCATGTCTAGGGTGATTAGGAACTGACCTCTGGTGAGGAACACTGGTCACCCATGTTGGAAAAGACCAGGTCTAGGATATTGCTGCTCCTGGTGGGGGTGTGGATAAGTTGATCCAAGGCATTGGCATTTATGATTTCCAGAAAACGTTGAGCAAAAGAGTTGGTACATGAGTAGTTTTCCCAGTTAATGGTGGGGTAGTTCAAATCGTCCATTATTAAGGTGTTAGGTTGTACCCTAATATTTTCCAGTGTATCAAGAAATGAGGAGTGGGAATCCTGGGGCATGGTGGGGGGTCTGTAGCAAGCTACAATTTGGATTGCGGTCTTGCCCAGAGTTAGTTGCTCTTGGATAATCTTGGATGCATTATGCTGAGCAACTAGCCTGGAGGTGTGGATATCCTTAATGAATATGGACATGTCTCCACCTTTAATGTTTCGGTCCAGGTAAAGTGGCCGAAAGATGTGGTATGAATTATAGCCTGGTAATGCAAGAGTGGTCTCTGGAGCCTTGAACCAAGTTTCTGTCACTGCACAGATGTTGATGTTCTCCATTTTAAGGAGTGTCTCAAGTGAGTACATTTTGAGGTTTAGACATCTAGCATTAAGTAGCATTACCCTCAGATTTTGCTTGCTTGTACCTGTTACAGTGGTGAATTTGTCATTTGAACCTTGCCTAAAAAAGGCACTATATGGGGTGGCAAGAGCCTTAGCCAGTGTCTGGAATCCCAAGGGTGACAGGTGCAGGGCATTGTTGGCAAAGCATCATAGTCAGTAGATCATGTCATCCCAGGTAGACATATACTGGATCCCCTTAGAATGACACCAGAAGCTTAGCCACTTGCTGAAGTCAATCATTTTGTCCTTGTACTGTAGTATCATTCTGGGTGAAGGCAGGATGCTACTCATGGCTAGGGCCATACTTGCATGGGCTGCAAGATCAGAGAGCTCCACCATGTCTCTTTTCATGTAGTCCAGGGAGGTACATCTCAGTTCATTCACACCAACAGGACAATGACAGAGTCATATTTGTACTTGTTGTGAAGTGAACTGAGTGCATGCATTATGTGGTGGATCCTGGCACCTGATAGGCAGCTGACAGTACCTTTCTCCTTGTTTAGCCTACAGAGTGGAACATCAGTGTGCCTGACTAAGTCACCTATGACTAGAGTGTTAGGTACATTGTTATGGCTTATGGGCTGTGGTTGAGTGGCACACTGAGTTTGAGGGCTATGTGTCATTTGGGTTGTGTTGGAGGTGAAGGTTACTTGCATTTCTGCTTTGGAGGTTTCTGTCACTTTTTATTGAGAGCCTCCATGAATGTAAGTGTGTGTTTTGTGTTTCTGTGTGTGTGCTTTGGTCATGTAGATTTTGAGGGACTATGTGATGAGTGTGTTGTGGTGCAAGTGTTTACCTTCTCCTCTTGACTGTCTAGTCCAGTCTTGGGTGAAGCGAGCTTTGCTTCCAGTTTGGCTGTATAAGTGCATCTCTCACAGGTTGTAGTGTTGGGTGGTAGGAGGAGAGGGTTGTCTGTGTACATGAGGCAATTGCTGCATTACTCCAAGATGCCCAGATTCATCAGGTAGGCAGGAGAAAACACCGGGAACTGACCATTAGACATGTCTGGATAGGTGCTTATTTATTAAGTACTAAAAACTGTTTTCTTCTAGACAAGTGATGAAAGTTGAGTGCTGTAGTAATGTGTAGCTTAGTCAGTGCTTATAATGAGTTATAAACAAGTGCTGAGCTCAAAGAAACAGATTTGAGTGCTAAAATAAAAAAAACTGGCTAGTTCTAAGAGAAAATTTGAAGAGCAGACTTTATGGTGCTGTGAATAGTTTAACCCTAGCTAAGCTGCGATGCATAAATTGTACTTTATTTTTAATATAACAGTAGCAAATGAGCAAACTGATTTAAATAAATTAACTAATTAACCAATAAAAAGCTAAAAACTAAGCTCCATTCCAGCAGTCTTCGATCAGAGAAGTTCTAACTGCACACTTCTGCCACTAGGGTGCAGGGGAACCTTCTCCAAAAAAAGATGGCCTGGATTAGTGCTCAAGTTATACAAACAAAGCTAGATTCAGCAGGTCTGAATCTAGTCTATGCTACAGTAAAAAAGACATACCAATTTCAGAAAGAAACAGTTCAAATAAGCAGGCACAATAAGCCTTTAACCAGAAACTCCCAGATCAGAAGGGTAGAATCTACCCTCTCCTCCCACAAGAGTGCAGACCACACCTTCCTAATGTAAAATAACTGGCCCAAAGCCCAAGTGCTTAAACCAGAACTAATATACTTTTAAAATAGCAGATAGTAAGCCTTCAATCAGCAACTCCCAACTTAAAAAGATGTAAACTACCTGTCCTACCACAACAGTGCAGACAACAAACTTTCTTAATATAAAACAACTGATCTGAAGCCCAAGTGCTTAAACCAAAGGCTTAGAATAACAGTTACAATTTAATCAGGCTGCTAACAAGTTGTAATAAATGCAGTAGAATAAATGGAATTAAGTACTTTTAAGAACAAACCAAAAACAAAGAACAGCAGGAGGCTGTAAAATCCCCAGACTGATTATTGTGTACACAATAAACAGTCTGGGGATTTTACAACCTGCTGCCGAATTTGTTTTTTGAAGTTGAAAGTGTTTTCTTTTTGAAGTAATAACTTTTAAGAACAGGCCACAAAAGCAAAATAAAGTAATAAAGTAGGAAGAAACACAAATACAGTAAAAACTGATTAATAAATTGATTTTTTTTTATATAGCAATAGAAAATTGCAAACTGATTTAAATCAGTGCAGTAGAATATCTATTAGTTTAAATGGTGAGGCATTGTGGGTTCAGTCCTTCATGAGGTCATGGCAGAGAATTTTAGCTCTCAGAAAAAATTTGGGGGCGGTGGTCTTGCCAACAAAATAAAATGCAAAATAACACATTTTTTTATATCAAGCATATTTATATATCTATATATCTATATCTATATATATATATATATATATATATATATATATATATATATATATATATATATATAATATATATATATATATATATATATATATATATATATATATATATATATATAGGTCCCCTTCAAAATGTTGACCAACAGTTAATCGACTGTCAAAACAGTGAGATGAAAATGCCCTAATTTTACAAGCATGAACTCTCGGAACATCATAAATTCTCTCTGTTAAAGTAACCACTTACCCACCATGGTTAACTGTGCCCTTTCTCCACTGCAGTGCAATCTCAGAGTTGGTATATTTAAGTAGGGGGCTGCTAACATGTGTGGAGTGAAGCCCCCCACTTTGGGGTCTATAATTTTCTATGTTTGTGATTTTATTGTTGGTGGTCAAGTGGTTACTTTCCTGGAGAGTATTTATTATTTTCTGGGAGTTTGCGCTTGTAAAATTATGGCATTTTTGCCTTGCCATCTGGTTTAACCAAACAATCCAAAAGAAAAAAAAAATAAAACCAATGATGAAAAATCCAGTTTAGTAGTAGTAGAACTTCAGTAAGCGCTTTTGCCTTAAAAAAGCCTTTTTCAGACTGAAGTGAATACAATTACAAAACATTTAAATAACCAATTAAGTCACATGACAGGCTTGCAAAGTGTTTGAAACCTTTGCATTTCAAAAACATAATGAACTCTTCCCTATTATTCAAGGCTGGAAAATGGCATGCATTTAATTTTACCTGCCACTTATATTCAAGGCATCCTAATTTGTCTTCAGTGTTAAAGCATAATTCCATATCTTTTAAGGCTTCTAAAACTAAGAACTTAAAATCAGCCTAACAATTTCCAGATTTAAAATCCTTAGCTAATGCATTCTTTTTGTCCTCTTTAGAAATGGCATACTTATGTTCATGAAGTCACATGTTGTTCTTCCATTGTAATAATGTTTACATGTTGTGCAGAATACTAAATAAATCACAAATATAGACTTGCAAGAGAATGACTCATTTATATAAGTTTTCATATTGCTAATAATTAAGTGTGTCTTTGGTATACAGAAAATTTCACATGTTGCAATTGTAACATTTGACCATGCCTTTCCTTTTGTTCCTAACCTTGGAAAAATTCAATTTTTCTTGAAAAAAGTTCTTAAAGCTTTTGTCTCTTCTTTGTGTAAAAAAGTTTATTACCAATAACTGCTATAATATCAGGAGGTCCTCTAAAAGATTCAAATTGTTGGTTATTATATTTTTATAACACTGGAATCCAAACCATTTGTTACAGGCATTCCAGTTTTTTTTAATTTTTTAATTTTTTTTTTATTTTAATTTTATTTATTTTTTTTTATTTTAATTTTATGGTCATTAGTTCTGATTTTTTGTGTTTTAGATGTAGTTGCACTTCTTTGTTTTGCGACCATAGACTTAGTATTAAGAATCAAACTCTGTGGATACCCCCTATTTTGTAATTTGTCACAAAATTATTGCTTTCTATTATATAATCCTCCTCACTAACGGTTACTTGATATGTTTCTGTATATAAAAGCATCTAAATGAACCCCCCCTTGCTTGTCTTATGTGTTAGAGAAGGCTGAGTGACATGCATCATTAATATATTTCCATGCTAGCTGATTTTGGTGTGAGCAAAACTTTTCACTGATAATGCAAATTCTAATGAATTCATTATTTTAAGAAAGGTGAACATAGCTCAGCCTCCACAACTAAAGACCATGATTCCAACAGTTCCAAAAGACACTTTAGTAACAAAAATAAATCACTGTGTTAGTGCTTTCATTTAAAACCATGTTAAACCTCATCAGACATTTTAAAAATTGCTACATCACATCCTTTTATAATGCCACTTCATTTTTCATTGGACCCTCAGTATGATTGACATACATATGTAATAACCTAATAAATATTAAGTAGATGTATTAAGTATGTTAAATATATATATTAAAAAAATAATAAAATACATTGGATTTGCTCATATAAGCCACTAAAAGTATTATACGTGTATCATATAGTAAATATGACTGTAAATAAGTAGACAAAATAACATTATAAATATATCATTATAAATACATTATAAATGCATGTAAAAAATGTATGTAAAAAATTCATAAAATTACATAGTACATTAGAAAAATAAGACAACTACATATCGAATTGCACCTTAATTAATTAATTTTCTTTCTTTGCAGGGCTTTCAGTTTTAAAGCTGGTGCATTCATTGATTCCAGGCCAATTATCTGCCTGGACTCTGCTTTGCCATTTTAATTTTTTAAGCTCTAACTGCACCCCCCCCCCCATGGTTGTTTTTCTTCGACATTCACATGGTCAATGGCCATATAAATAAATGCTATTACATTCACAAATGTGCTTTGCTAGAGCATTATTTAGATTATTTTTTCTTTATAGCATACTCATGTTAATATATTCTTTGGGCAAAGCATCTCTCGGTTTTTCCAATATAAAATACTGGACGAGTTGCACACAGCTAAATACACACTTGCCTTAGAATTGCAGTTGCATTTGCCTTTCAAGGAATATCTTATATTTTTTAGATAAAAAATGTCACCAATATTTACTTTATGGCACAAATGACATGCCCCACACCTTGTCATACCTAAATTCAATTGGGTAGGCATATAGGTGGCTTATTTAAAAATATCCTTAAAACTCTTGCCTTTCAGGTACACGATTTTTGGTTTTTCATTCTTGTGGTTCCTTATGTAGGGGTCTTCTGTTAAACTAGACCAAATTTTTACAACTACATCTTTAATTAACTTATGATCCTGAGTAAACATAATAACTAGAGCTTTGGTAAAGTCAGACTTATGAGTTCCACAATTTTGCTCATACTGCACAACAGACACATCACTATAAATCAGACTGATGATATCATGGGTGATCTTGGATTGATCCAAGATAGGTTTAAAATGACCATTCAGTCTTTTACTGGTTACTTCCTAAACCAATGCATCTACAAATTTACTAGGATATTCCCTATTGAGAAACATAGTACACAGAGTAAGACATTCATCCAAACATTCATCATATTCCGTTACCATACGGGCCGCCCTAACAAGTTGTCCTTTGACAACAATGCTATATATATACCAGATGTGAACTACTATAATGTAAGAAACAATTGGAATAGGTTGCTTTCCCATGGATGATGGCTGTGTACATCTCATTAACCCTGTCTTTTTCTAGGTTAATATCCAAATAATTCATATATTCAGCATTGATATCTCAAGTGAACCGCAAAAAACTCAGTAGTGTCATTTATATATACAAAAACTCATTCAATAACTCCTGTGCCCCTATTCATATAATATTGATGTCATCCTGAAATCTGTGGTAAGACTTTATGCATGTCTTAAACTTGGAATTGAATATAAAATTCTTCTCCCAGTAGGCCATCACCATGTTTGCATAGGCTCCCCCACAAGGTGACCCCATGGCGATGCCTTTTTTCTGCAAGAAATGCTTCTTATTGAAAGTAAAATTATTGCTCAACACCATTTCTAGTAGTTCCATAATAAGGTTAGTTGTCTTGTGTCCAACTTTATGATGGATAAGCATCTCATTAACCCATTCTATACCTAAGGTCTGTGGAATTACCGTATAGAGATCACATACATCTGTTGTTACCAAGATGTCATTATGGTCAAATTGAATATCATTCATATGTTGTAAAAATGACCACAGATCTTTACATATTTGTGATTTTTTTCGTAAGATGTTCTTGAGTTCATAATCTATATATTTTGCACATGCAGAAGTAATGGAATCCCTTCCATCCACTAATGGGCGCATGGGGGGATCAAATATACTTTAATGGATTTTAGGGATTCCGAAAAAGGCAGAAATTCTTGTGGTAGTTATATTCAAGTAGTTATATAAATCCAAGTTAATCTGTCCTTCCAAGAAATATCATTTAGTTGTTCATATATTTTTCTGTAAGCCCCATTTAACTCATTAAGAGAAACTTCAACATAAGTATCTGTGTTTAAAATATTATTCAATTTCATATTATAAGTGTGTTAACCCATAATAACCACTCCTCCCCCCTTGTCAGGTTTCATAGTCATTACATCTTTATTTTTTAATGCTTTTACAATATTTTTTTCTCTTTCATTCAAGTCTGATGTAAAATTTGCCCTCTTATTTAATCTATTTATACACGTCAACTCAGTTTCACACATTTTTTCATATGTAATTAGTCTAGGGTACAAGGGGGGATTGTATATACTGCTAATACTAAGTTTACTTCTCTCATTGTCTATGTTGTTTTGATATAATAAACTGAAATTCAGTTTCCTTAAAAATACTTTCAAATCAGTCATGGTACTGGTGAAATCAAAGGGCCTTGGTACAAATGTTGTACCTTTAGATAATACATCAGCCACATGCTTATATATGTGTATGTTTAACAAGTTATACACTTTAAAATCTCCTTTTGAATTATTTACAATCACATTAGTATTCACATTTACATTAATATTATCACAATGCTGTTGGCTGATGCATACTTCAGAAGATTGTGCATAATTAATGAAATGGGGGTCCAGCCTATCACCACAATCATTGTTTAAGTTCTCCAGTGTTTGGTTTTTGGCCTGGACCCCTGAAACCTCACTGATTGATTGCACATATTTTGGGGGTTATTTTTATTTCTTAGTCATTCTGACCTCCTTAACTCAGGAAACTCCTGACTGTATGGTCGGTCATGTTCTGGTTCACCATCTCTAGTGTTAATTGCATCATTGTTTCTGTTACCAGCATTGTGGTAAAATCTATTTCTCCTTTGCCCCCCTGGTGGTTTTGGGTAGGCAATACCACTGGCATACTTGTTTAAGTCCCTTTCAAGCTTCTCCATTTTACCAGTTTTTAGTTTTAACAATTGTTGGTCAATACTTTTGTATATCCTTAGAGTTTCATATTTAGTGTTTTCATGGGATGAATCATCCCTAATGTCTTTAGCCAAAACAGTCAGTTCATTAATCAGGACATCTGTGTCAAGTTGGTTATATTTAACAATAATGTCAAGAAACTCTTTCACACATTTCTCAAACAATTTGAGAAAATCCATATGCAAAGGAGAGTTATTAACTAGACCAGTAGGGTAGCACCATAACTGTAAACCCTTTGGAATAATATTAAGCCTGTTACACATCTCAAATATGCATTCTCTAATTGAAGCTTCCTGCAATTGGCCAACTTGCTATCAAATGCATTAAGCTTATTATCAATTAAGTCAGTACCTTAAGGTTGTCCAGTTGAGAAAGCGAATGCTGACTCCAGCCATCCTCTTAGTGCTGGTAATTCCCTTCTTGTTCTACCATTATCGGCGTTCCTGTGTTCTCTATTCAGTGCGCATGTTCCTGTATGTGCACTCGCTTCCTGCTGTTCTGTACATGAATGGCTTATAGCTCCAGGTTCATTACTGTGAAAACCGGAGCTGTTGTTGCCAAAACAAAAAAAATGTCTGATGAAGTTTAACACGGTTTTAAATGATAGCACTAAAACAGTGATTTATTTTTGTTAATCTCTTCTTCAGAATTATAAAGAACTCAGAAATAAAATTAAAAAAAATCATCCATTATGACAAAATAAACTTCTATGCCAATCCTCTCTCTACTCTTAAATCAGACCCAAAGAAATTCTGGAGCTCTATTAAACAGACTCTTCATCCAGGAAACCCTTCCTCTCATAAACCATGTCAGAATGCAACACCTGAAGACATAGCCAACAAATTTAACAATCATTTTATAAACTCCATAACCTCCATAATATATTCCCCCCAGAAAGAACACTAGCACCCCCACAAACTCTATACATCTTCCAAACCCTCCTAACTCCTTCTCTCTAAAAGCAGTATCAACTATGTAAAGTCATTACTCTCTAAACTTAAACCTTGCTCCATATCTGTTGACAAGCTACCCACTAATTTCCTGCAGATTGCCTCTGAACCTCTTGCCTATTCTGTATCCATCTTAATCAACCGATCCATTTCTGAATCCTATGTCCCCACTGTATGGAAGAATTTCTTTACTCTACCCATTCACAAAGGGACAACTCCTCAGACATATCCAACTTCAGACCGATTGCCATACTCTCTCCACTCTCAAAAAAATCCCTGAGAAATGCATTCACAAGCAGGTAATGCATTACCTTCACCAGGAATACCTTCTCACACCCACACAACATGGTTTCTGTCCCAAGCATAGTACAACTACTGCACTCATATCATTCATCAACATAGTTTCCCTAGCTCGTAATAACAATAAACTTGTCTCATGCCTATTCCTTGACCTTTCTAAAGCCTTTGACACTATCGCTCACCCACTCCTTCTAGATAAACTCACTAACTTACATTTCTCTCCCCCTACTATGTCCTGGTTCTCCAGCTATCTCTCTACCCACCAGCAATCAGTTAAATGGCTCTCTGCACTATCCTCCCTTCTCACTGTACAAATGGGAACCCCCTAAAGTTCCATACTTGGACCAGTACTCTTTAATATTTTCACCAACTTGCTCTACTCCTCTTGCCCCCAGTCATTTCTTGTGCAATATGCTGATGACTCAACTGTTATAACCATTGCTGACAGCCCAACTGACCTCCACTCAACTACCCAGGTATCCTTCCACACCATTGAGACTTGGCTTAGTGATAACAAACTAATATTTAATCCAAAAAAAAAAACTAAGCTGTTACTCTTCCTCCCTAAAAACATCACCACACTACAAAGTACATTTACCATCTTATCTTGCAACAGCACTATCATCTCAGCTGAATCTAGTACTAAATTGCTAGGTGTTACAATAGATGATCAGCTTAAGTTTGATCTCTGTATTACTAACTCGGTAAAAATAACTCATCAGAATCTTGGACACCTTTTCCATAGCAAGAAATACTTAACTAGCACTGCCCAAATAACTCTCTCCCAGGCTTTATTACTCCCAACACTCCTGTACAGCTGCCACATATTTACAAACCTAAATTCTACACTTATTTCCAAGCTTGAAACTACCTATAATAAGATCCCCAGATTTGCAGATAACCAAACCTACAAGTCACACCACTGCTTAGCACTACAGCAACTAGACTGGATAGAATTCCCTCAGCTGCTCCAACTATACCAACTACAAATCATCCACTCTATCCTCTATCTACCCTCCTTCTGCCCCAGCCTCTCCACTATCATATCCAAATAGTCCCCTGGTAGGATGCTATGTAGCTCAAATCAAGAATTACTAGAAATCTACAAACCCAAAACCAAAATAGGCTGCCTTCTCTATAACTATAACCCAGTTACATCCTGGAACCAACTCCCCTTGGAAATAAAATCCCTCCAGCATAGCAACAGTTTTAAAGTAGCCACAAGGAAATACCTAAAAACAAAGTGGTCTTGCCACTGTAGCCAACCACCATCCTTTCACCTATTTCACCACCTCACTCTTAATGTATCTCTAATACTATTCCCCTGCCTCTTCTACCTCTTCCGTTCCTCTATCTCCAACCACTCTTTATTCTTACAGTCTCAGAACAACCTACCTGTCTAGTCTGCCTCCTGTACTCTACCTCCCCTACATCTCCTACTAGCCATTCTTACTTTCCTTTCTTGTTTTCAAACTCCTATACAACTAGATCCTACCCACTTTAAATACGCATCTGCCTAACTATTAACTCATTTTGCTCTAAGCAGCTTAAATACTATTGTAACTAGTCACATTTTCTTCTGCTAATGGTTTAAAACCTTGTTTGTAACAACTCACATACTTGTCTGCCAATTGTTAATATTCTGTATAACTGAATTGCCCGAGAAGCTTTTTTTTTCTTTCCAGGTCTCTGCTTGTAAGATCCTATAGCCGATTGTTGCTACTATGTTACTAAAATTTAATAAATTGTTTTCTAGTCTTGAGGAGCTTTTCTCCCCGGGTCTCTGCTGAAAATGAGCCAAAAGCTCAGCCAGACTAACCCGGTTAACAAATGTAACATAAATAAAATAAATAAAAATAAATAAATAAATAAAGTGTCTTTTGGAACTGTTGGAAATCGTGGTCTTTAGCTGTGGAGGCTGAGCTCTATTTGTCTTTTTTATTTCATTTAGTTTGTGTTTGTTTTTTGTTAGTTCGCTGGTATGACTTCAGGCAATTTTCTTGGCTCTCCTATATGGCTCAGTGAGGAATAGAATGGGAATGAAGGGTCTATTGGAAAGCTAACTGCTTTAATTATGCAGCTAACACAGTGTGTGGATGGACTATATGAATAGATCGAGACTCCTGAGCATGCCACATCTAATTGTACACTCAAAGCGCACAGGGAGACTTTATCTATGGATTTTAATTTAACGCCACTTTGTGTTGAGAATTTAAGAGAATAGCTGAGGTCAGCATTCACTTTCTCAACTGAACAACCTCAAGGTACTGACTTAATTTATAATAAGCTTTATGCATTTGATAGCAAGTTGGCCAATTGCAGAAAGCTTCAATTAAAGAATGCATATTTGAGAGAGTGTAACAGGCTTAATATTATTCCAAAGGGTTTGCGGTTCTGGTGCTACCCTACTGGTATACTTAATAACTTTCTTTGCATATGGATTTGCTCAAATTGTTTGGGAAATATGGGAAAGAGTTTCTTGACATTATTATTAAATATAACTGACGACATAGATATCTTAATTAATGAACTGACTGTTATGGATAAAGACATTAGGGATGATTCATCCTATGAAAACACTAAATATGAAATTCTAAAGATATACAACAGTAATTGACCAACAATTGTTAAAACTAAAAACTGGTAAAATAGGGAAGCTTGAAAGGGACTTAAATTAGTATTCCAATGATATTGTCTACCCAAAACCACCAGGGGGGCAAAGGAGAAAAAGATTTTACCACAATGCTGGTAACAGTAATAATGATGCAATTAACACTAGAGATGGTGAGCCAGAACATGACCGACCATACAATCAGGAGAACGACTAAGAAATGAAAATAACTCCCCGAAATATGTACAATCAATCAGTGAGGTTTCAAAGGGCCAAGCCGAAATCCAAACACTGGAGAACTTAAACAATGATTGTGGTGATAGGCTGGACCCCCATTTCATTACTTATGCAGAATCTTCTCAAGTATGCATCAACCAACAGCATTGTGATAATATTAATGTAAATGTGAATACTAATGTGATTGTAAATAATTCAAAAGGAGATTTTAAAGTGTTTAACTTGTAAAACATACACATAGATAAGCATGTTACTGATGTATCATCTAAAGGTACAACATTTATCCAACAAGTCCCTTTGATTACACCAATACCATGATTGATATGAAAGTATTTTAAGGAAACTGAATTTCAGTTTATTATACAATCCCCCCTTGCACCTTAGACTAATCACATATGAAAAAATGTGTGAAACTGAGTTAGGCTATTCACTGAAAGCACATTTCACTGAAAGTCAAATGACTGCGCACAAATCACTGCAAGCTCAATTCACTGAAAACACAATTGACTGAAACACATTTCACTGAAAGTTATATATGGCCTTTTCCCCACTGTACTGCAACCCTGGAGTTAGTATCGATATATAGTAAAGGGGTGTGTGGGAGGGTGGAGGACATAGCCTCCCCACACAGTTTGGACATATATTATGTTCAGAAAAGAGTAATCTATTGGAATTGCAAGTATCCATGTATATAGTTCAAAATATTTAAAATAGGTAGGAGGCTGCGTCCCCCAGACCCCTCAATGTGGGGGGTGCCCCCCATTGCTATATATACTAACTCCAGGGTCACACTACAGTGGAGAAAAGGCCATATATAACTTTCAGTGAAATGTGTTTCAGTGAATTGTGTTTTCAGTGAATTGATCTTTCAGTGAATTGTGCACAGTCAAATGTGTTTCAGTGAAATGTGCTTTCAGTGAATAGTCCTAGATCCATAAAAATATTAAATAAGAGGGCAAATTTTACATCAAACTTGAATGAAAGAGAACAAAATATTGTAAAAACATTAAAAAGTGAAGATGTAAGGATTATGTAACCTGACAAGGGGGGAGGAGCGGTTATTATGAGTCAACACACTTATAATATGAAATTGAAGAATATTTTAGACAGATACTTATGTTGAAGTTTCTCTTAATGAGTTAAATGGGGCTTATAGAAAAATGTACGAACAAGTAAATGATATTTTTTGGAAATATGGATTAACTTGGATTTATATAACTAATTGAATATAACTACCCCAATAATTCCTGTCTTTTTCGGAACCCCTAAAATCCATAAAAGTATATTTGATCTCCCATGTGCCCATTAGTGATGGAAGGGATTCCATTATTTCTGCATGTGCGAAATATATAGAGTATGAACTCAAGAACATCTTAGGAAAAGAATCACACATATGTAAAGATTTGTGGTCATTTTTACAACATATGAGTGATATTCAATTTGACCATAATGACATCTTGGTAACAATAGATTTATGTGCTCTCTATATGGTAATTCCACAGACCATGGTTTAGAATGGGTTAATGAAATGCTTATCCATCATAAAGTTGGACATGAAATAACTAACCTTGTTATGGAACTACTAGAAATGGTGTTGAGCAATAATTTTACTTTCAATAAGAAGTATTTCTTGCAGAAAAAAGGCATTGCCATGGGGTCACCTTGTGGGGGATCCTATGCAAACATGGTGATGGCCTATTGGTGGAGGAATTTTATATTCAATTCCAAGTTTAAGGCATGCTTAAAGTCTTACCACAAATTTCAGGATGACATCAGTATTATATGGACAGGGGCACAGGAGTTATTCAATGAATTTCTTGTATATATATATATATATATATATATATATATATATATAAATGACTCTACTGAGTTTTTGCGGTTCGCTTGGGATATCAATGCTGAATATATGAATTATTTGGATGTTCACCTAGAAAAAGACAGGGTTAATGAGATGTACACAGCCATCATCCATAGGAAAGCAACCTATTCCAATTCTTTCTTACATTATAGTAGTTCACATCTGGTGCACCAAAAAAGATCTGTTGTCAAAGGACAACTTGTTAGGGCAGCCCGTATGGTAACAAAATATGATGAATTTTTAGAAGAATGTCTTACTCTGCGTACTATGTTTTTCAATAGGGAATATCCTAGTAAATTTGTATATGCATTGATTCAGGAAGTAACCAGTAAAAGACTGAATGGTCAATTTAAACCTATCTTGGATCAATCCAAGATCACCCATGATGTCATCAGTCTGATTTATAGTGATGTGTCTGTTGTGAAATATGAGCAGAATTGTGGAATGCATAATAAGTCTGACTTTGCCAAAGCCCTAGTTATTATGTTTACTCAGGATCATAAGTTAATTAAAGACGTATTTGTAAAAAATTGGTCTATTTTAACAGAAGACCCCTACATAAGGAACCACATGAATGAGAAACCAAAAATTGTGTACCGGAAAGGCAAGAGTTTTAAGGATATTTTTAAACAAGCCACCTCTATGCCTGCCCAATTTAATTTAGATATGAAAAGGTGTGGGACATGTCATTAGTGCCATAAAGTAAATATTGGTGACAATTTTTATCTAAGAAATATAAGATATTCCTTGAAAGGCAAATACAACTGCAATTCTAAGGCAGTTGTGAATTTAGCTATGTGCAACTCGTGTTCAGTATTTTATATTGGAAAAACTGAGAGTCGCTTTGCCCAAAGAATATATGAACATGAGTATGCTATAAAGAAAAATAATCCAAATAATACTCTAACAAAGCACATTTGTGAATGTGATAGTCACCATTTTTGTTATATGGCCATTGACCATGTGAATGTCAAATTAAAACAACCATGAGGGGGTGCAGTTAAATCTTAAAGAATTGTTGTGTTGTGTCTTTCGGCTTTTCCCGGTTAGGGGACGCCACAGCGGAACTCCGGTCCGCTAATAATTGGCAGTTGATTTTTACATGCTGAGTTGCCAGCCCTAATGCTCAACCTTCAATGAAGGTATGCCCATTCATGCATGTCTCCTCAGTAGACGCTCTAGCTGAGAAGAGCTTAAAGAATTAGAATGGCAAATCTGTGTGCAGGCAGATAATTAGCCTGGAATCAATGAACACAGCTCTATTGCACCAGTTTTAAAACTGAAAACCCTGCAAAGAAAGAAAATTAATGAATTAAGGTGCAATTAGTTATGTAGTTGTCTTATTTTTCTAATGTATGTACTTCCTATGCATTGTCTATGTAATTTTAGGAATTTTTTACATAATTTTTTTACATGTATTTATAATGTATTTATAATGATATATTTATAATGATATTTTAACTACTTATTTATAGTCATATTTACTATTTGATACATTTATAATCCTTTATTTATAAGCAAATCCAATGTTTTTTATTATTTTTTTAATATATATTTTTAACATAATTGAGCTACTTAATATTTATTAGGTTATTACATATGCATGTCAATTATACTGAGGGTCCAATGAAAAATGAAGTGGCATTATAAAGGGATGTGATGTAACAAATTTTAAAATGTCTGATGAAGTTTAACATGGTTTTAAACAAAAGCGCTAACACAGTGATTTATTTTTGTTAATAACGTATCTTTTGGAGCTGTTGGAATTGTGGTCTTTAGCTGTGGAGGCTGAGCTATATTTGCCTTTCTTATTTCATTTAGTTTGTGTTTGTTTTTCGTGAATTCATTATTTTACAAGCTCATACATTGTTTGCTTGCTTATTCGTTATGTCACATGTTGCATAATTGTAATGCATTGTGAGCTACATAAATTGCTATATATATTTTCTGTTGGTTAGAAGGCATAGCATCTTCATCCATATGCTTGCAATAAAACAAACACTAGATATTTGCCATTGAAAGCACATCATGTATTTATAAGTTAGGAGGTTTATTTGTCATGCTTGCAAATTACTGGTCCTCTTGAAACTTGAATAACATAAAGTCTTGCAGATATATTCTATTCATAATATATAAATAAAAAGCAACTAAAAAATACATATTCATATTTGAAATAAAATCATGAACGGCATAATGGAAAACTGACAAAAGTAATAAATGCTTCACCGGAGTCCGCAAGCAGACATTTAATTCAAACATATTAGTGCTTTCATTCCAAGTTAAGAAGGAACTTCTTCAGAAATAAAATAACTGACACTAATCCCGACAAGGATGGGGGAGTAGATATAATGGCTACACACCTCTACTCCTCCAAAATGTTGGATTATTTGCGCCACAGGAAGTTCTTTGTTGAGGCTTCATGCAATGAAGTGAATATTGCGTGTTATGATGTTGATGTTGGTTGGGAGGACATCTTCATAACATTTGATTTGTCTAATACAATTAGGGAATTCTTAACTGTCCATAAACCTAGAAATCCTGATATCTTTGGCATTCCAAAGGTCCAGAAATTCATGGTTGATCCTCTATTGTGTACAGCTTTGGCACCTGCTGGGTCTAAGACAGAACAACTGGCCAAGTTTGTAGATATTAAACTCAAACAATTTTTGACAGAAAAAACACACATTTTGGAAGACTCATGGCACTTTCTTAATATTATGGCAGAAGACTTGTTTGTCACTATTGACATTAAAGACCATTTATCTGTATTCTCCCATGATGAGGGATTAGATTGGTTTCAAAAGGACATGGTTAACGGCATTAATTTTGATAACAAAGAGATAAGTTTGATTCTCCACTGCATGGAATTAGTGTTGACAAACAATTTTGTATATTTTGAAGGAAAATGTTATAAACAGCATAGAGGCATGGCAGTGGGGGCAGCTTCAGCACCCATTTTTGCCACTATTGCCCTGTGGTTTTGGAAGACCAGTTTTATCCTCAATTCTCCTTTGTCTGCCATACCTGGACTTTATTTGAGACACCTGGATGATATTTCTGTTTTGTGGAAGGGTGGTACAGAAGAATTAAAGTTTTTTTATGAAATTTCTCAACCAGTCTACAGACTTTCTTGAATTTACATATCAATTGGATGATACATCCATTAACTTTCTTGACATAACACTTTACAAAAACAGACATGATCTCAGATACAAATCCAATATATTTAGAAAACATACTTTTTTGAAAGCATATTTACATTTTAATAGACAACATTCAACATGGCAGAAAATAAATTTAGTAAAGGGCCAGTTAATAAGGTTGAGTAGTTTAGTATCTGATGAAGAGGTTTTTGAAGCTGAAGTCAAGAAACATTGTGATTGGTATAGGGAAAGGGAATTTCCACAAAGTTTGTTGGCTGACATCAGTGGATATGTCTTGCAGAATTGGAATATCCCTGCCATAAATTATATGAATCTGGGTAGCTCTAACAATGCCATGACAGTTTATGATCCATTGCAGGTGTTTGTTTTACAGTTTAACACCAACATGTTCACTCAAGAGCATCATTAACAATCATCGGTCGACTGTTTTTGATACCCTTGGACTTACAAACAAGTTAGGTGTACAACCAAGATTTGTGTATAAGAACACTAGAAATTTCAAAAGCATCTTAGAATCATGTAAAGATCATGACAGGCTAGCTATGAAAGGCTGGGGTATGAAAAAAATGTGGAGCTTACAGACAATGCAGATACATCTAAGAAGTTAGCAGCTTTTCTGTTTATGGCTTCCATAACGTAATTTCTGTGAAAAGAAAATTTGATTGTACAACCAAAGGGGTTGTTTCTATTGGTTTTTGCATTTCTTGTCCAGTATTTTACATTGGCAATACCAATGGCCCCTTGTGGACAAGAATTTACCAGCACTACTATGCTATTAACAGAAAAAAATATATTGTAAAGCTCTTTATAAACATTTTGTTGCATGTGAGGACTTCAAGAAGTTTGAGTTTGTCATTTTAGAAAAAGTTGACTACCCAGAAAGGGGTGGTGACTGGGAGACATTAGTAGAATAAAAAGAATATTACTGGCAAATATTGTTGAAGGTCACTATTCCCCCAGGTCTTAACAACTATATATATATATATATATATATATATATATATATATATATATATATATATATATATATATGTTAAGACTATATTACAAATAAGGGCTGATACTTTGTAATGAAAATGTCATCAAATTAATGGCCCATCATTTATACAAGTCTTCCTATTATGTCACCCTAGTCTAGTTTTTAATGTTTTTTAATGTCTTTCTGATGTATGGTGGGTGTCAGCAGGAATTATTTCAGTTAGTTACTTTTTTATGGAGAGAATACTATTTCTTGTTATTTTTATCTTGGGAGAGTGTTTTTTTTAGTACAGCTTTTATCAAGTCATTGGGCATTTTGCAATCCGCAATTGTATTTTTGGTGAATGTTCCTTTAAAAAGGATGGTTTATTTTATTTGGCACCTTTTTTGTTATAAAAGGAAGTGGATTAGTGTCAGTTATTTTATTTCTGAAGAAGTTCCTTCTTAACTTGGAACGAAAGTGCTAATATTTTTGAATTAAAGGCCTGCTTGCTGATTCCGGTGCAGCGTTTATTATTTTCCGCGATATACATATATGAGTAGGTTATTGTTTGTCATTGTGGAGAAGCATCACTGTACCATACATTGATATCTGTATGTTAAAACCTAAACAAATTGAAAAAAAATAAACAAAAATAAACTTACTGCAAAAGAAACAAAAATGCCTACCTTTCATGATCAGGGAGTTTAAAAAATGTAAACAGTACACACAGATTTTACTTGCCTGTATAACAGTACTGTAAGGGAAAGGACTTTTCCTAAAGGTAATTTGCAAGGCTAGGATTAGGAGCAATATCAGGCTCATGGTTAGAGTTAGCACACATAAGTAAGGCATGGGGGGGGGGGGCTGTGCCCTCCATCCTTATTAGTGTATGCTAACCATAAACCTGCCCTGTCTCTAATCCCAACCCTGCAACTTACCTTAGAAAATTATTTTCCGTACTATGTGTGCGAAGATTTACTTCTACTGCTATGTACTGCAGAACCATAGAGGTCCACCAGTCATATTGCAAAAAACATGAAACATGATGCATGAATATTCTACATAGTTCTAGCACCTACTATTCCAGTATTTATAAATATCTTGTAATTTGCTTTGCGCAACAACTTTCCAGCAACCATGCTTTTTACAGAGTGAAATACTATAATTTTGAATAAGGTGGATTTGTTTGTTTGGCGTGAAAGGGTGTGTTTGTGATTGAGTATGAAACTGTGTGGGGGGATGTGCATGTGCATGTGTCTGTTTGAAAAATATGCATACTTTTAAAAAGCATGTGGCAAAAATAAAAAAAACAAAAAAAATATTAGTGAGCCAGAGTTATCAAGGGACTCCAAAAGAAGTACATCCTGGAGTTAATCCTATTGAATAGTTTTCTACACAGTCTTTGAATGCCACCTCTTCTGAGGCGAATTAGGCATAATAAAGGTATGAGTAGCATAATATTCTTGCTAATATATATATCTGTAATTCAGCTCCTACTATATAGTAAGAAATCCACATTTTGTTGTGCCAAACCTGTTTTTTATGTCAAATTGCAGTCTATCCCTCAGTTTTACTAACATGATACTTAACAAGCACCAAGGTCTATGTCCTTTCAGTAAGCATGGCAATTCTAACATGAATATGAAGAACTTTGTCATTGTTTGTTAATATATAATCAAACCCTTGTAAAAGAACTGGTAATTGGAAGCCTCTGTCGGCATAAGTTGCCTTATATATTCATACGTACATGTATCATTTTATTAATTCTTCAATATGCACTTTATCCTATCCATGGTCATGGGAAAAAATGAAGCTTGTCTAACCACTCAGTGGACATAAGACAGAGAACTAATTCAGGATGATGCCCCAGTCAAAAACAAGAGTATGTGTGGATGTATATGTGTGTTTATAAATATGTACTTGTTTTTGTAAGTGTACATGTATCAGCCTAGCAACTCACACACTATACTTGATAGCATTATATGGAAAAAAATGCACAATCTAAATATTAAGAGCTACATGCTAGAGATGCATTATTTTTCTTCCAAGTGTACCCCCTTCAGAAAGATATAAAGTACACAGCACTTATTTAGTCTTAAGGCAGTGGTATGGACCTGAGATTGTTCAACTCACAATGTAAACATCAAAGGTCCTTAGACTGATTAGCTAGCAAGGTAAATCTCAAAGGTCATTTTTATTGGAATACTGTATGGTCATTCTCTTATTCCAGTGTTATTCACAAATGTATATCAAGTTTTATTTATTTATTTATTTGCAGTTAGTTTACCAGGATGGTCCATTGAACCAAAAAGAACCAATTTTCAGTGGAGTCCTGGGGAGAAAAGCTCCATAAAAACAAACTTTACATTCAAAGTCTTAGGTTACAGTAAGTTCAGAAGTACAAGTAAAATCGTAGCATTTAAAGATACAATTTCTGAAATCAATGAGTAAAAGTTGTAAATTATAAGTAATTGTGTACGAATAAATTTGTTCCTGCTATACAAGTATATGAATAGGACACTGTTGTACATGAGATTTCAGAGGTGTAGAGAGGAGAAGAAATTATGTGGGGTGGGAGCAGGAGCATTCCCAGAGAGCTATTAGGTGTGAGTGAAGTGAGTTTTTAAAGGTAGAGTGGTTTGTGGTGGTATGGATGGATGGTGGTAGGGAGTTCCATTGACATGCAAGGGCAAAGGATAGGAGATTTTTGCCTGAGGGACAGGTAGGTTTATACAGTTCTATCAGGTTTTGATTGTTGGATCTTGAGTCTTTCTGGGAGGTGCATTTTAAAGGTGGAGGAAAGGGAGGGACAGAGAGAGGGACTGAAAATGAGTTTGTCTGCATGAATAAGTTGAATATAGGTGAGATAATTGGGCACCTCGAATCAATTTAGTTTGTGAAGGGCTACCCAGTGATGGGTAGAAGATTTGTGGCTTGTGGCAAACTTGGCAATCTTATTATAGCAGTTTTATGACAACTGCCTACCTTACTTACATATATAATATCCTGCTAATGCACTTCTAAAGGATACTGATTATCCTGTGTCTCTCATTTATGAAAAAATATAACTAAATAAAAGCAGAAAGGCTTGCAGTACTTTTTTTGAGAATCAGCAAAAGATATTTGCATTCTGTTAATACATTTTGAATAAGCAGCTCTGAGCGTAAGCATTTAGTTCCTTTGAACTACATTCTGCAAATAAAAATTTCTTAATTAAAAATTCCCGAGAGGTATTTTAATTAAGAAAATGCAATAACATTTAGGAGCCCATCTACAGAATGAGGAGTCATAAAGAATTGAAAACAAGGTCTATTCATATTTGCACTTATGTTTTTCACTTGCACATTTATTACACCATGCAGTCAAGTATGCACACATTAAGTCTCGTCTTATTTGTGCTATAGGTAACTGTAGATTTTGTTCTCATTGAATTAAAAAATTAACACAATTGTAAGACTGAAAATCAAATAATACTATGCTGTTCATATCAAAATTTATGCAAGCAGCTGTGCAAAAAACAAGCTCTAGCAAACAGTCCATTTTGTCACCTTGTAACAATAGTAAAAATCCTGTAGTCATCATGAAGTTATAAATTACATAATAAAAATAGATGGTGCAAGTGAATATGATTTAAATAAGATCGTAAGATGTATAAATGAAAATTACACTGAATGAGATTGATCTGGTTGATATGGTTTATTTATATGCCTTCACACGCTATATTATACTGGAACTCTGTCTTAAAGATAAAAATACAAGGACTTTGGGTTGAAAAAAAGTCTGCAGTTAGATACTTTTATTGCATTGTAAACAATGCTTCATGGGGGAATGGTGAAATATTGAACAAAGTAACAAGGTAGCAAATAAATAAATAAATACTCAAGAAATATCAGGAGTAATTTTGTACAAATTAGCCTGCAGAGACCAAAGGATCTCTAGGACAACAAACTACTTTTTAAAGAATATTTAATAATGCAATCTATTCATTTTTTGTCGGTTCATTTTTTTTTTTTTTTAATTATTTCTCTTGGCCTTTTTCTGCCAGTTGTCTGCAGAAATCATCATTTCCCATTTGGAATGTCCTTTTGGCAAACATTTGGATTTTCTTGTTTAGTCTTACAAACCCACAGCACTGAAACCAATACTACACTATCCTTAGATACTAATATTGGTGCCGACCCATAATCAGTCAAAGAAAATGAATAGTAACAACTACAAAATGTAAAACAATTTCATCAAAAGTGCAACTTATATAATCTTACGCATGTGTAAAAAATTGTAGAAACAATGTCTGTACAAGGAGATGAGCCACATGTATCTCTATACAGTCACTATTGTTATAGCAAGATCATACAACTCTGGAGAAAGGCACTCAACAGGTTTCAAGTGAAATTGACTGTTACACCCATTCTCTAAAATCTCTTAGTTTCATACTCAAAATGCAATACCCAATAGCCAACAATATAGGCAACTCAACATCACAAACTTATTACCTGTACAAAATCCAGTAGCATAAACAAAAAGCCAAACACAGACATTCACTGATGCATTAAGCATCAAACACTGAATACAGACACATGATAAAGGAGAAAATTAAAGTGATAGGACTTTGGTAAATAAGATTTATCAATAAAAAACATAAAAACTAGTAGTCTAAAATTTTCATTGATAAGCTTAGCAACACTAATTTCCAAAAATCATGTAAACCCAGACAGTGTTCCAAAGCCACAAGATTTATCAATATAGATCTGTGATGGTATGCATTTGTAAGTCTTATTATTAGATTTAATTTCCCTGCAACTAGTATTCCTTCCTCAACATTTTTAATACTATTATCCTTCTGTATATCTAGCAGTATTATGCCATAGGAAAAATATTTTCCTTTAAGTAGAATTACTTCATTATAAAAGTAATCATTAGCTGGCAGTATGCTAGATGTTTGGTAACAATATTATCTATTTTATTGTATTGTGATGATTGTAGTATCAGCTTCTGGTAATTATTAATTATCTGCTTAACTTTGTATCACAAATAAGATTTATCCAGCTTGATGATGAAGAAATACCACTGTGAGAAGTATATACCTGAAATTAATATCAGTTCAGTTTGCTTTACCTAAAAAAGGTACTCATCTGTGTCGACAAGTAACATGCTCCATATGCATCCTATGTGATCTCTCTTGAAAGTTATGTCCGTCTGTATAATACTTGTGTTGATAACCTTGCCGTTCCTTCCCACCTAGTGAGCTACATTTCACATGATTCTGAAAAGTGCATAACTGCTGAGTACATGCTACGGAACAAATAATAATTGCTATGTAATAGTAATCAAATGGCAATAAATAAATAAATAAATAAACATCAATGCTTTTTTATTAACTCTGGCAATGAAAATGCATTTATTGAAGAAATATTGAGGACACATATGCTAAAATGTTATCTATATGTGACTATATTAAGGAATTCTAATCTATGCTGACATAATCAAGCAACAATTAAAGTATTATTTTTCAGTTTTCTTGTATGCAGTTTGAAACCTATGTTTTATTTATACCAGAAAATAATATTTATTTATTTATTTATGATGATTTTGTACAGTCATTTGGTACTGCATTACAAAGAGTTCTCCAGAATAGTTGGTGTGTTTTCTTCAGGTGGGAGAAATCAAAACAAGGTAAAGTATTTAAATTTGTTTCCAGGAACTATGACATTATATAACTAAATAAGAGGTGGCATGCCATGTTTTTCCCCTTCCCATTTTTTGGGAGGAGAGATGTAACTTGTTCCAGGAAACACTTAGGATATGTAAATAAGTGTTTTCATCCCACACTACAATAGATGAATATTATATTCAGCAAATGCGTGTAACCATCTGTTTTGGTTTTGGTTATGCATTACATATTTCATTGCTTTTCTTCTTAGGAAGTTTAACTTCTAGCATATGGCACCACAAGATGCAATATTCAATATACATTTAATTTGATTAAATTCTTAACATTTAAATATATGATATTTGCTTGTTTATTATCTCTTTTCTGTGCTCAAGTTAAATGGTCATTGTTGTCATCCTGATAGGTACTTTACACATTTTGGTTAGTTATTATGTATGCTGTTTTGTTATTCACGTATTCTTTGCATTATTGTACTGTGAATGGGTCACTGCAAAACAATTCTGTGGAGAATCAGTCCATGTATTCAGTTATGAAACAAAAGGTAAAAAACAAACAAAACATGTACATGTTATGTAAACATATAACTAAATTTAAAAAGTGCAAACAATTAACAAAAAAGAGTTGTAAGAGTTATAGAAATCAAACTAAAAGAGTTGGCACTTTGGGGGGGGGGGGTAAAAATACTTGAGGATATTTTCCATTCTGAAAATAACTGTAATTAGAGTTTGTCAACTGTAAAATGGCAATCAGCAAAGTAACCTGAAGAATTTTGGGGCAAGTTTAAGAACAAATTCATCAGCCTTTTTAATGAAAACACATACACACACACACACACACACACACACACATACATGCGTGTGTGTGTGTGTGTGTGTGTGTGTGTGTGTGTGTGTGTGTGTGTGTGTGTGTGCGTGTATGTGTGTATTTCTGGTACATTCTTATCCTCATACAGCTGATTAAGACAATATTGATATGCAGGAAATACTGAGAAATCACAGCCTATCTTGTCAGATATGCAACCAAAGAACATTTGAATGGTGTGCCAGATTCATAAACACCTATACTAAGTGTACATGACCTGTATTTAAGAGCATTTCTACCACATTTTTTGTGCTTTCTAGTCATTCATAAAGAGTCTACATTTTGTGTTAACCTTTATTAATCCCCTTCGATATTTAAGGCTGGAAGACAATCAGTAGGAAAACTCAAATTAGGAGGAAGAAGGTGTGAGTTATGCTTATGCTGTCTGTTTATTCAGAACAGATTGCACTTAGTCTAGGTGTTAATGAATCCCAGGGACTGATTTTCATAATGTATATTTATAAATGAAACTGATAAGAATGTTTGCTCTTTTATTTTTGGGATTTAATGATATATACTATCAAGAAACATTTTTGTTACAGCATGGAAATATTAGAATTATTTATTTAGTGGCTTTAAGAACAATTATATATTTGATATATGAAGCTCAATATATTAATCTTATATGACTCTGTCATAGATGTTATATTTTTGCTGTATAAATGTCATTTATTTTTAAATATTTATTTTATTTAATGATGTGTAATTAATGGAACCATATATAGAAAATTACTGCCTATTGAAAATATTATTTTCAACACAGGGTCTCAATCTCCAAGGCCACTGTGGGGGATGCAATTATATTTTTTCCTGAGATACTTATGTCTCACACAGAGTTAATATATTCATTGACAGAGATATTATTCAAAACAGGTGGGAAGGATGTGAAACATTTTCTCCTGAAATGGATATTCAAGAAGTGTTTCTTCATGCGTTTTGTTCAGTAAATCAGGATTTTGTAGAGCATACTTACATGACTGGACTCCTGCAAGCTATTTTAGGTGAGTCAGTTATATTCTTCTTGACTTATGTATTTCTGTTATTTCAAGTAGAAGCGTTGCATATTTATTTGTAATTCCAGAAAAACAAATTTGTACAAAATATATACTTACTATGTTGTTATCCAAAATGGGAATATCAAACTTTCATGCCTTTGAACAATATATTCATTTAGCAAGAATGATACTCTCCTTGAAGAGTTCTCTAAGCATGTTACCATACAGGTGTCTAATCAGAACACATGTGTCAAAAGACAGAATGTTGATTAGATTCAACAAAATGCAAAAATTTACATATTTTTTCTATTCACACGATATCATATTGGAGTAGATTATACATATTTAGTTATGGATGGTACAGGAGTCTCCTTCCTCCCAGCTGTCAAACTTTTGTTTTTTAATGACACAGTACTTGTGAGATGGTCCAGATCCCAGAGAGATTATTTGGTCATTTCTTTCCATGAAGGATGGCTCAACAGTCTATATTTAGTTGGGCAATCAAGCTTATTAATCAGTCTGTAGATTTATCTATCTTAGTGGTACCCTCTCTGGGGTTTGGCACTGCTGAAGTATGGCACTACGGCACTGAGCAGTCTAGAATGATTGGTGATGTTGTGTACTTTAAATGTTTCATGGTTTGATAAGGTACATATAGACTACATTTCACTACAGTTTGATCTGCATTACCAGGTACTGTGACCAACATTAGTTAGATTTTAAATACTCCAGTATGACATGCAGGTACTTGTGATGTTCATCTCAATATGACAGTGCACTTAGATTCATATAGTCCAGTATGATATGCAGGGACTTGTGATGTTTATCTCAAAATGGCATAGCTAGTCTTCTGATTCATAAATCAGATGATAATTCTCAACATTTTAGTGCAAGAAATCTGAACAAAGTATAAAATAATGGGGAGGGGGGGCAAAGGCCAAAAAATTGGGACAGATTTTGAATATTACTTTTATAAACTTTAAAATAGCAGGGTTTGTGTTTGCATGCAGGTTTTTTTAAGAATATGAAGTCTGAAACTTGAATGCCTGTCATTATTTAATGACTTCAGCAGAATACCACAAATTTTGTGAATAACAGATAAAAAAACATGAGGAAAAAAATTGTGAATTCTGCAAAAATCTGGACAGTTGAGAGATATGGATCAGATGTATTTATAATACTCATACCTCTCAACTGTGAAGATTTTCACAATTTTGTTCATAGGTTCACAAGTTCATAGGCGAATACTAGACTAACTGCCTTGAAAGGCCATTTTATGCCTAGCCAGTACCTCAAGGTTAGAATCAAACCCTGTACCTTGTGTATAATGACGACTTTAAGCATTATGCCATCCCCCCTGTTGTACCACTTTAACTCTTAAGTAGCAGAGGCCCTCATTGTGCCACCTTAATTAATACATAGTAGAGAAAGAGTGTGTGAGGCCATGAGTTAGCACAAAAGCTATGCAGTAACTCTGTGGGGATGGAGTCTAGCATGTGGGTACTTCTACATGTAGTAAAGCAAATAATGGAAGACAGTGAAACAGTGGAGAAAGAAATCAATTATGGATGTTTAATTTACCAAGTATGGAGCAAGGCAAGTAACAGAATGATGAAATACAGTCTATGTAAAACAGTGGATTGGATGAAAGAAATGTTTGAGATAAGTTGCTGTGGAAATTTTCATTCATTCATTCATTAAGAAAATCTGGTATAGTTGGGGAAGAATTATTTATTTATTTATTTATTTATTTATTTATTTATTTTATTTTACATTTGTTGACCGGGCTAGTCTAACTGGATATATGTCCATTTTCAGTAGAGGCCCAGGGAGATAAGCTCCAAGACATACATTAGAAAGCAACAAATAACAAATAACAACAACAGTCATATATATACAATGCATATTACAGGTTAACATAGAATATTCAGCAAGTACAAAAAATATAACAGTGCAAAATGCAGGTACAATACAACATACAGGTACAACGCCTAATAATGACAAAATAAAAAAGAAGGCAGGTTAATTGTATTTAATACAGAATTCCCTCAATAATAAGTATCCACAGTGGTTGGAAATAGTGTAATTTTAGAGGGAGATGGTATTTACAGTCAATAAGGAAGGTATAACACTTCATGAGTAGTATGGGGTAGGCAGAGCCAAATCTGAAGCGATAGATGACTAGTCAGGTTTAGTACAGGGGCATAACCAGTGTGTTCTGAGGAAAAGTTTCAGTCTGTTTTTGAAGAGTGATAAAGAGGGAAGTGAGGAAATGTCACTGCAGAGAAGATTCCAGGATTTTCCAACAGCATTGGAGAAGAGTCCCCAGCCTTGTTGTTAGGTTTAGAGGTGTGTACAAGAAGCTTGTGCGATGACCGTAAGGACTTCAGATTTTTATAGGGGGTGATAAGGGTAGATAGAATAGGAGTATTGGAAGGTTTATAAAGGTTATTATGGGCAATGGCTAGTTGGTGGAATTTAATCAGGTTTTGTAGTTCAAGCCATCCTAGCTGCTTTATATTAATGCAATGGTGGGTTCTAAATGGGTTGCCTGTAGCAAATCTGGCAATGTTATTGTAGGACATTTCCAATTTGCTGAGGTTATTTTTGGATAGCTTAGTAAAAATGGGTGAGGAATAAAGGAGTGTAGCGATTAGATGAGTATGAGCTATAGTTGTTTTGGCTGTGGGTGAAAGGAAGGGTTTAATCCTACAGAGAGAGCCAAGTTTTTTGTTGACAGTTTTTATAGTATTGTTGATATGGATGTCAAAGTTCAGATTGTTGTCAATGGTGATACCCAGTAGTTTAGTGGTTGGGTCTGGTGATATAATGGTACCATTGTTCAATGTAGCTGAGAAATCAAAAAGAGAGGATTTGTGAGTAGGACTGAAGAGAAGGAGTTTAGTTTTTTTGGGGGGTTCAAGAGAAGGCAATGCTGTGTGAACCATTGGTCAACTGTGTTAAATATCTTTTGGGTGAGAGAGTGAGGTTCAGAAGTAGATGTGGCTGAGCCAATCAGTGTGGAGTCATCAGCATACTGTATGCATGTGGCTAGGGGGATGGCTAGATGAAGGTCATTAATAAATATAGAGAAAAGGAGAGGTCCTAGGATGGGCCCTTGAGGGACACCAAGGGTAATGGACAGGAGGGTAGATAGAGTATTGTGCCATAGTACAGTCTGTTGTCTTTTATCTAGGTAGGACTGGAACCATTTTATGGAAGGTGCATCTAATGACTGGGATTTGAGTATGCCGATTAGAATCTGGTGATTTACCATATCAAATGCTTTAGACAGGTCAATAAAAAGTGCAGAGGAAAGATTATTAAGGTTGCATTTTTTGTTAATGGAATCAGTAAAGGAAATATCACAAAGCTGTCGAGGGATTGTTTTATCCTAAGACTTAATCCCAGCCTCCTTCAAGAGCTCTTAATATCCCAGGGGAAATGTGTGGTAGGCTGTGTTGAATATTATTCAAGCATGTGCATTTAACTCATCCAAAGCCCTGCTTCCCCATAGTCCACACACACTTTCCATTCTGGGTGTACATGGAGAATCAACTGTGTTTGTACATCCAAGTAAATGCAATTACCCTTCAAAATGAATGTACTCATCCTCCCTGCCTACACTGTCAACTGCCTGAGCCACTAATCAGACTGAGGTTGTCTGGACCATAATCATGGCTTTGTTCCACTAAGGACCTAACAAAAATAAAGATGGAAAGTGTGTTCAAGAATGACAGAGCAAGAAGGTCCTATGTAGATGTAAGAGGGAGATGTAAGAGGGAGTGAATAATGTGAAAGCTGGAAAAGTACAATCAACAAGATAAAGAGACAGACAAAATCTGTATAAGAATCATTACAAAGGTTCATAGGTGTGTACTAGGCCGATGACCCTGGAGCCTTTACAAGCCTAGCCCATAGAAGTGCTCTGGCATTGCACCACCCATCGATAGTTCCCACTGCCTCTATCAAGTAAAGCCACTGGAGTGATCCCCGGGGTGAAATTTCTATTTCCTACCACTCCTCAATATTTCTCTTGAAGAGGGCTACTGAGGTGCTCTGCTTGACATGTATGGGAAGTCTATTTCAGAGCATGGGCAGTCTCTGGGTTATGAATCTGTCCCTCCAGCATGTTCTGTTGATTGTGGTAACGAGTTTGAGGTCTCTGGAGCATGTGGTGCTGAGGGATTGGGATTTTTTTAGATGTAGCATTTCTAACAGAGCTGGGTCAGTCATGGCTTTGTAAGTCAAGTAGCAATTGCCTCTTAGTAGACAATATAAGATAGAGAATAGCTGGAGTTGTTTGAGTCTGTGCATGTAGGACATGTATTTAAGGCCTAGGATCCTCTTTTTGAGGTACTTTTGTGGCCACTCCAGCTATTGCAAGCTTGCATGACAAGTGTACTAGGAAGGTCACGGTGTGGTATCTGCTGAAGGATGTGTGATGCCCCTGCACTGGCCCAGTAATCAAGGATCCTCAATCCTCACCACTAGCATCAGTGAGGGATGTCCTCATTTGGAGGATGACAAGTACGCACACAGTAAAATACAATTTCCCTTAAGAGCACACAGAGATCACAGTCAGTCTGGGGCTGGTGTCTGCCTCTTTCTCTAGATCCCCAATAAGATTCGGCACTGGCACAGCTGTAGGTTTAAGATCTTAGCCAAGTGGTCAAGCCAAAACCTCCAGCACCCTCTCTGTCCTTCCAGTGCTTCGTGTCCCTGCCCAAGTAGCTGACACACACACACACACACACACACACACACACACACACACACACACACACACACACACACACACACACACACACACACACTTTGAGATCTGATTTACTTACAAACACACAGAAACTCCTGGGGAAGGCTGTCACAGGTTCTCCAGCTATGCCATATTCTCCGCCTAGGCTATAAGGTAGAAATCACTGCCCCCTTTTGCCCAGATTATAAGGTAGTTAGTGCCACCAACCACTCTTATGTATCAGCTACTATAAAGCCCTTAACAAAGGGGATGAGTTCTACTGTGTAATGTACTATTATCTAAATGTTAACTGTGACAAACAGCAAGGCTAAGGTAGAGGCCTAAACGGTGTCACCAAATGCATATGCAACTACTCAAAGAGCTTAAATATATCTAAACAAACCAGCCATGACTAAAAGGTTTAAATATATTTAATAATAAATAATAAAAGCACAAGACAATACTCAATAACTCAACACAGTGACAACAGAGTTCAGAATCACAGGAAATATTTTAAATCAACATTGCAGGACAGTCTCAAATAAATACAGAAGACATCTAAACTAATCCTACTATATTCCTATCTCTATGAGAAATACTATACCTAAATCTTACTTACAGAGCAAGGCAAATACAGATGAGAAGTGCTGAATATGGGTGTTTTCAGGTCCAAAGACAAGTACAAAATGCACAGACTTTCTCTGAGAGATAGTTCTTAAATTAATAACAACACATCAGTGCTGGGTCAACTGGATGAAATCACTCTTTGTCACCTCTGCCTTCAGTTCTGAGGCTAACAGAAACTTAAAATTTAGCTCCTCTGTGTTAAAAATACTTATCTCTCAGATGTTTGCCTAGAACTGGAAGTCATAAAACAGTTAAACACTTTTACATTGGAAACTTGTAATTATTTCTGTTTCCAGACAATAGAAAGAACTTCTAGCTGTAGACATACTGTCTCCTAGCTGAGGTAAACACAATCATAAAACTCTTCACTTGTTTTCTCAGAGTTTGCAAGTTAACTCTGTATGTTCCAACTATGCTATCAAAATATACATTTGCACAGGTATATACATTTCTGTTCTTTTCTACTATGGTACACTGTGGTTACATTCTTGAAGCTCAGTACATAACATACAGCTCACCACACACTTCTGCACCAGTAACTTAATATACACATAACATATAGTTCTCTTACATTTGTAAGACAAGCCTATGGATCATATTAATATTCACAAATGACATATGATTATTTACAAAATTCCAGATAGCTGGGCTGGCAGCCTCACACTTCTATATAAACTATATTAATATTTTCAAGTGACATATAATTATTTACAAAATTCTAGTTAGCTGGGCTGACAGCATTTTTTTTTGTCAGACTGCCCCCCCCCCCCCCCCCAACGAGAACTCAAACTATTTTTTTAAGTGGCCCTTGTGAAATGTTGCTTGAGAGGGTTGAGCATCTCTCTGGAAATACCTTACCTCATTCCCTGTCTTGAGATTCCAGTTGCCTTGGCATTGCTGACCCCAGTACCATGCTGTACTGTCCCATCATATGCCTGCAACCCTAAGCTCCACCATAGTAACTTGGCATTTTTCTGTCTGACTTGATGAAGCCATGTTAAGGGATTGTGGTCTGTAACTACAGTGAATTTCCTTCCATTTAGATAAGGCTGAAGTTTCTGCAGTGCCCACACTATGCCTAAACATTCCTTTTCTGAAACTGCATAGCATTCCACCCTGGGTTGGAGCTATGATTGAGATAAACACTGGGTGCTCTTCTCCCTCTGAAGAAAGGTGGCTAAGTACAGCCCCCAATGCATGGTTTGAAGCATCCATCTGCTCAACAAATTCTTTACTGTAAGCTGGACTGGCTAACATAGAATGTCCTCCCAAAGCTCCTTTAAGCTTTTGGAATGCCTGCTCACATGCTAAGGTCCACACTACCTTAACTGGCCTGTTTTTCCTTGTTAGGTCTGTGAGGGGAGCAGCTATGGCACTATAACTGGAGATGAACTTTCAGTAGTACCCTGCTGTCCCTAAAAATGCCCTCACTGCTTTTTAGTACCAGGGGCAGGCCATGCCTGAATGGCTTCCACTTTGGCATGTTCTGGCCTGATCTTACCACTCCCCACTCTATGTCTCAGATAGGAGACCACTGCATACCCACCTGACATTTGCTGGGCTTAATGGTCAACCCTGCTCTCTGTAGTCTTCCCAGTGCCTCCCTGACATGCTGAAGGTGCTCTTGCCAGAAATAGCTGTAGATAGCAATATCACCTAGGTAAGCAAGGGAAAAATCTCCCGCTCCTGCTAGGATATGATCTACTAGCCTCTGGAAAGTTGCTGGGGCATTTTTCATCCCAAAGTGCATCTTTGTGAATGCATACAAGCCAAAAGGAGTCACAAAAGCTGACCTCTCTCTAGCACTTGGAGTCAAAGGCACTTGCCAGTAACCGTTGGTAAGATCAATGGTGGTAAGATACCTTGCCCACCCAGCTGCTCTAGAGCTTCATCTGTCCTAGGTATGGGGTAAGCATCTGACTCTGTGTGACTATTTAATGTCCTGTAGTCCGCACAGAAATGGTTACTGCCATCCTTCTTTGGTACCAGCACCACTGGGGAGGCCTAGGGACTACTGTACTCCTGAATTACCCCTAGTTCCAACATTTCCTGTGTTTCTTCCCTCAGAGGCTGTTTGACTCTCTCAGGTCCCCTATAAGGGGCCTGCTTAATAAACCTTTGGGGTCCTGTATCCACATGGTGCTGCACCAGGTGGAGCACCCTGGTTTCCCAGTGAACATGTCCCCAAACTCCTGTAACACTGCTTGGATTTCTTGAACCTGGGTAGGGGATAGTTGCTAGGACATTGCGACCCCTTCCACTGCTGTGTCAGTCCGAGCCTCACTGATGAGATGAGTCACCAGATGCTCCTTCGACTCCTCCTAAAATCCACTGCAAACACACAGCACAAGGGCATCATGTTAACATGGTACAATTTGTACCCCTGACTCCTGCTTGGCAGTTCTACCATGTAGTTAACATCACTGACCTTCCTTACCACCTTGTAGGTTCCCTCCCAAGCTGCCTGCAGCTTGTTGTGTCTGACAGAAATGAGAACCATTACCTGCTGCCCTACAGCATAGTCTCTAGCTTGAGCATTCCTGTCATACCAGACATTTTTATGCTGTTGGACTTCTCCCAGGTTCTCCTGGCCAAGCCCATGAGTTCTCTGAACCTTGTCCTGTGGTTTAGGACATATGCCACAACAGACTCCTTGTGGGATTCACACTCACCCCACCCTCTCACTCATCTCAAATTAAATCTAGAGGTCTCCTTGCACTATGCCCATGCAACAACTCAGAGGGTGAAAAATCTCTGGACTCCTGGGGAACCTCTCAGTAAGCAAACAACAGTTGGGGCAGATATTTGTCCCAGTCCCTTTTAACCTGGTCTGCAAATGCCCATAGCATGGTCTTGAATGTAGTGTTTAACCTCTCAACAAGACCATTAGTCTGGAGATGGTAGGGGTGGTCTTTAGGTGCTTCACCCCGCAGTACTTCCACAGATAAGCCTGCAGGTCTGACATGGAATTGGCACCTCTGTCAGTCAGTATTTCTTTTGGGAAATCTACCCTGCTGTAAATCTCTAACAAAGCATTTTCCACATTTTCTGTCTCAATGGAGGACAGAGCCACTGCCTCAGGGTATCTGATAGCATAATCTACTACCACTATGATATACCTTTTCCCTCTGGAACTTGGGGTACTCATAGGCCCCACAATATTCATAGCTACCCTCTGAAATGGATCTTCCATCACAGGTAAGGGCATCAAAGGAGCTTTCACCTTGTCTCCTGTCTTGCCTATGTTTTGAGACTGTTAACAGTTCCTGCAGTACTCTGCTACATCTCAGAAAATCACAGGCCAATAGAAGTTATGCATAATAAATCTCTTTGTACATTTGATGCCCATATGACCTGCAAAGGGAATATTATGGGCTATGGCTAGAAGTGTCAGATGGTAGGCTCTGGGTACTACCAACTGCTATTTTCTCTCACCCTCTAGCCCTCCCTCAGGAGTCCACTCTCTGTAGAGTAACCCTTTGTCCAAGTATACAATGTGATGCCCATGCACTGGCTCAGTAATAAAGGAGCCTCAGTCCTCACCACTAGCACCATTAAGGGGCATGCACATTGGGAAGGATTACAAGTACACACACAGTAAAGTACAGCTTCCCTTATGAGCACACAGAGATCACAGTCAGACCGGGGGTGGTTTCTCCCTTTCTCTCCAGATCAACAATAATACTCCCCACTGGCACAGCTATAGGGTACAGGTCTCAGCCTAGTTGTCAAGCTAAAATCTCCAGCACCCCCTCTGTCCAACCAGTGCTTCATGTTCCTGCCCAAGTAGCTAACATGCACATACTTTAAGATATGAGTTAAATACAAACAGACACTCCTGGGGAAGGCTGGCACAAGTTCTCCAGTTATGCCCTATTCTCTGCCCAGGCTATAAGGTAGAAATCACTGCCACCAACCACTAATATCAGCTACTAATAAGGCCCTTACCAAAGGGTGTCCAATTTTACAGTGCAATATTATTATTATCCAATTAGTAAGTATGATGAACAGTAAGGCTTACTGGAGTGGCTTGGACAGTATCACTATATATATATATATGCAATGTACTCTAGAGCTTAAATTATCTCTACACAAAACAGCCACAGTTGAAGGCTTTAAAAATATTTAATAATAAATAATAAAAACACAAGACAAATATCTTCAATTCAACACAGTGCTAGCCAAGAGTTCAGACATCACATGAAAATGCTTAAAATAATACTGTAGAATAGTGTGCCATAAGTATAGAAAATGGCTAGACTAATATTTCTGTTGTCTATCTATTTCTAAGAGAAGCAATGTTCTAAATAACTTACACACATACAGAGCAAAGGCAGAGGACTGGTGAGTTGATGTGTTCAGGTTCAGACAAAATCCAAAATGCTCTAATTCTCTCTCTCTCTCTCTCTCTCTCTCTCTCTCTCAGAAAGTCTTAAATTGATAATACATCACTGTTGACTCATTTTAGATTACATCATTCTTGACACTTCTCTGGTTTAATTTCCCAGGCTAACAGAAACTCGGAGTTTAACACATCTTTGTAATCTTGCACTTGCATGGGGCCATAACAATAAAATATATTATACATGTAAAATCTAGGAATTAACTCTGGTCTCAGAACAATAGAAAGAATGTCTTATCCCAGACATCATGTCTCCGAGTTTGAGATCAGACAGTCATACAATGCTTGACTTATCAGCTTTCTTCCAGCAGAGTGCACTGTGGTTGCATTTTTGAAGCTCAGTACAACATATAGTTTAATTATAACATACAGTTATCTTTTACATTTGTAAAACCAGTCTGTGGATTATATTAATATTTACAAATCACATAGAATTATTTACAAGATTCTATCTGGCTGGACTGGCAGCCTTTCAGTTTTTCACATACAGATTTTCCCTTTCCTTGAACATCAGGTGCCTTAATAGCTACCTCCCTCAGGCCTTTTAATGTAGGGACTGAGAGCTGAGCCCGTCTCAACTCTCTCTTTGTAACCCTTCTCAGCTCCCCTTCTACAGGACGTCTGGTATCCTCAGGGAGTGGTGACTCACTGTCAGCCTGGGTACTACAACTCACCTCTGCCCTTGCAGTCACTCTGTCCAAGGGAACATCAGTACCCACAAGCAGCTATGGCTCACCTTCAGTCTCACTGCTACAGTATAGCTCCTTTCCTGAAGTAACCACCCCACCAGTCCTGACTGCAAGTGTTCATGCTGTCAGGATCTACCCCAGGCTATCAGACTCACATGCTTGTCTCCAAGCCTGACTGCATGTTACTGCATGAAGACATGGTACTGCATTATCAAAATTATTCCCTAGCAGGACATCTGCAGGGTGGTGGTTTGGTACCCTTGTTTTCTCAAGACATCCTACTGCTGGCATTTTGTCATTCCCACTGACTGGGACTCCCACCTTTTGTTCCCTACCTTGCCTCCATGAACATCTATATGCTACATGGCCCCACTGGTTGCATTTAAAACATTTATCGCTAGGTCCTGGACATGTTCATAGGTTCATAGGTTCATAGGTTCATACTAGGCTATCTGCCCTAGGGCATTTATAAGCCTAGCCAGAGTATGTTTGGCTTTCGCCACCCATTTTAAATTAATTTTGCTATGCCCTTTTTCGAGGTTAGTATACTGTGCCTTTGTCTAACAGTGACACAGGAGTGATACCCGGGGTAAACCTACGATCTCCCATCCACTCATCAAGACTCCTCTTGAAGAGTATCAATGAGGGACTCTGCCTAACCTGGACTGGGATTTTATTCCATAGTGAAGGGAGCCTCTGGGTTATGAATCTGTCCCTCCAGCATGTCCTATTTATTTCAGTGCTGAGGTTCAAGTCTCTCGAGCGTGTAGCTCGATGGGATTTGGATTTTTTGAGGTGCAGCATGTCCCTTAATTCCGGGTTGGACATGGCCTTATACGTCAGGCACAGGTCACCTTTGAGCAGGCGGTATGCCACTGAGTAGAGCTGGAGTTTCTTTAACCGGGCAGCATATTGCATCTGTTTGAGCCCTTTGATCCTCTTGGTGAGGTACTTTTGTGGTCTTTCCAGTTGCTGCAGGTGTTTGGTAAGGTACATCCCAAAAGGGGCATTGTACTCGATTATGGGCCTGATGAGGGATGAGTAAAGAGGCACGATGACCTCCCCTAATCTAGATGTGAATCCCTTCATGATTAGGTGGGCTATATAAAATGTTTTTCTAACCACTTTGGCCACGTGGTTGTCAAATGAGAGATTGCTATCAACTTGGGTCCCCAGGTCCCTAATTACTTCTTCTGTACTTAATGGATTACCACCTATGTGGTAATTTGTGGGCACTTTGTTTTTGCCAAAGGGGATGACTATACACTTTTTGGCATTTAGCTTGAGGCCATGGCTCTGGCACCAGTTGTTTGTTTCTATGAGGCCCTTTTGGAGGATGCTTGTGTCGGCTGGAGAGTCGATTATGGCGCCCAGTTTGCAGTCATCTGCGAAGTTGGTCAGCCACAGTCCTTCCGTGTTGGCCTGTACCTCCGAGAAATATATACCAAACAAGAGAGGTCCCAGGACTGAGCCTTGTGGGACGCCACTTGTAACTGGTACCCTTGTTTTCTCAAGACATCCTACTGCTGGCATTTTGTCATTCCCACTGACTGGGACTCCCACCTTTTGTTCCCTACCTTGCCTCCATGAACATCTATATGCTACATGGCCCCAGTCACTAGTACCTGGACTAGTGGCTTCCCCTGCTACTGGTGGACTCTGTTGAGGCAGTTTGAGCTGCCCACCAAGTGTTCCATTAGACCCATGAGCAGCACTGGGTGTCCCTTACCTGTGCAGTGATGCCCTGTTTGATAGGTACAAGTCTCCTTTTTTCCCCAGCTCATCTGCAGTAGTGCATTGCCTATCAGCTAACCAGATTCTCGTGTCCTCAGACAAAGTGCTAAGGGCTTGTTCCCCCACCAAAAGGTCTGCCAGCCCTTCAAAAGTAGTGACCTGACATCCACTCACCCACCTATGAAAATAAGTGCTCAGTTTAGCAACATATTCACACACACTTTCATCTGCCTTACATCTATGTTCATGAAACTTTTCCCTATGAGCTTCAGGTGTTAACTTAAAAAATCTAGCAAACAGTTCTTTACAACATTATAATTTAAACAGTCATTATCAGACAGATTGGAAAGAACAGTTACAGCTTCACCATGGAATAAGGCGGTCAGGAACTGTAACCAGAGCCCTTGGTCATCATTATACTGTTTATATACCCTCTCAAACATATGAATGAAAATATCAAAATTATCCCCCTCTGTAAACTGTGAAAGAAATGTATTAACCTTTGTTGCTTCTGGGGTTTGATTACTCCCTTCCCCGTTACCTTCATGACTCTTGTGAACAGTCAGCATCTTCTTTTCATGTTGCCTCTGCCTCTCCTTCACCTCGTCTTGCAGGCATAGCAGTTTCTCATTTTCCTCAGCCTCAAGACATTTTACTCTCTCTGCTGCTTCTATTTCGAAATGCTTGGCCTCCATCTCAGGTCTCTTTAACTCCAGATGGGGTTTTAAGTCCTCTGTGGAAAGGTTGAGCTGTCCATTTCCTGAGAGTTGTACATCACCATGGATAATCCGATTGTCCTTCTGATTGCTATTCTGTGATGCAGCTGTGACTAAAGCTGCAATCATGTTTGCTTTAGTCAAGATGGCATGCACCAGTCCCTTAGCCTGGCACATCTCAGCCAACTGGCTCCTTGTCACCTTGCCATACTACTCTGCTGATATGCTTCCCTGCTCTCCCTGACTAACTAAGCTAACCAAAAAAAGAGCATTTGTGACATGAGCTCTGAATATTCACTGTGTGACTGACTAAGAGTACAAACACCTTCAGTGACCACTGTACACAGGCTACAGGAATTCAATATCTACACCATTACAATCCAGTTAATATGTGATGTGGCTATCTCACCAATATCTACCAATTAATATGTGATGTGGCTATCCCTCCACTGCTAAACAGTTAATATGTGATGCCCCTGCACTGGCCCAGTAATAAAGGAGCCTCAATCCTCACTACTGGCACCAGTGAGGGACATCCACCATTGGGAGGATGACAAGTACACACACAGTAAAGTACAATTTCCCTTAAGAGCACACAGAGATTACAGTCAGTCTGGGGCTGATTTCTGCCTCATTCTCCAGATCCCCAGTAAGACTATAGAGTTAAGATGTCAGCCAAGTGCTGAAGCCAAAACCTCCACCACCCTCTCTGTCCAGCCAGTGCTTCGTGTCCCTGCCCAAGTAGCTGACACACACATATGCATTTTGAGATTTGATTTATTTACAAATATACAGACACTGCTGGGGAAGGCTGGCACAGCTTTACTACCTATGCCCCTTTCTGCCCAGACTATAAAATAGTTATCACTGCCACCTACCACTTTTACTTGTCAGCTGCTATAAGGCCCTTACCAAAGGGTGACTAATTCCACTGTGTAATGTACTATTATCCAAATGGTAATTGTGACCATAAGCAAGGATACTGTGGCCTATACAGTGTCAGCGAATACATATGCAAGTATTCTAAGAGCTTAAATATCTCTAAACAAACCATCCACAATTAAAATGATTAAATCTATTTAATAATAAATAATAACAGCACAAGACAATACTCAATAACTCAACACAGAGACAACAGAGTTCAGAATCACAGGAAATATTTTAAAACAACATTGCAGGACAGTCTCAAATAAATACAGAAAACATCTAAACTAATCCTACTATATTCCTATTTCTAAGAGAAATACTATACCTAAATCTTACTTACAGAGCAAGGCAAATACAGATTAGAAGTGCTGAATATGGATGTTTTCAATTCCAAAGACAAATGCAAAATGCACAGATATTCTCTGAGAGATAGTTCTTAAATTAATAACAACACATTACTGCTGGGTCAACTGGATGACATCACTCTTTGTCACCTCTGCCTTCAGTTCCTAAGCTAACAGAAACTTAACATTTAGCACCTCTGTGTCAAAAATACTTATCTCTCAGAAGTTTGCCTAAAACTGTAAGTTGTAAAACAGTTAAACACTTTTACACTGGAAACCTGTAATTATTTCTGTTTCCGGACAATATGAAGATCTTCTAGCTGTAGACATACTGTCTCCTAGCTGAGGTAAACACAATCGTAAAACTCTTCATTCATTTTCTCAGAGTTTGCAAGTTAACTCTGTATGTTCCAACTATGCTATCAAAACATACATTTGCACAGGTATATAGATTTCTGTTCTTTTCCAGGAGGGTACACTGTGGTTACATTCTTGAAGCTCAGTACATAACATACAGTTCACCACACACTTCTGCACCTGTAGTTTAATAAACACATAACATATATATTTTTTTTATTATTTTATTTTTATATTTGTTTGCCAGGTTAGTCTGACTGGGCCAGTGGCCCCTTTTCAGCAGAGACCTGGGGGAAAGCCTCAAAAAGATAAACAGAAAGAGCAAATATAAAAGATAAGACAAAACAATAAAGTAATAAAAAATAAACATTGTACAATAATAAAATCAGACCATGTTATATATATATAAAATCAGAGTAAGTATATATACATGCAGGAATCTAGTTTGGACAGAGTAAAGGTAATATGTGTAGCAGAACAGAACAAAATGGAGACAGAAATTATCCAGGGGGAAATACAGGAACAGAGCCAGTTGTTAGCTAGTTGCTCTTTAAGAAGGAGTGTGAATATAGAGGTGGAGGGGGTATTAAGAATGAGTTGAGGAGTGCATTTCCACATTTTTCCCACTTGACATGAAAATAAGGATTCACCAAAAGAGTTATTGGCTTTCATAACTTGTAATAGCAGTTTATTAGATGAGTGGAGGGAGCAAATAGTGTAGTAAGGATGTACTAGTTTTATTAGAGCTTTGCAGGCATTAGGTTGTTATAAGATGCTATGGACAATACATAGTTGGTTGAAAGTTTGGAAAATCAAGCCAGTGTAGTCATTTCAGGACAGTACAGTGGTGAATTCTATTATGCAGGCCGGCAGCAAAATGATCAATTTTGTGGTACCATGTTTCAAGTTTAGCTAGGTTAGTCTTCCTCAGATTTGAAAAAATGGGTGAGGCGTATAGCAGTGTAGAGAGGAGGTGTGTTTTGGCAAGTGCTTGTCTAGTTGATGAAGTGATGAATGTTCTAGACCTATATAGACATCCAAATTTAATATGTACTTTTTTAATGGTGAGGGCAATGTGTTTATCATATTTCAGGCCAGAATATATTGTGATACCAAGTAACTTAGTGCTGTCTACTGGTTCAATTATAGTTCCATTGGATGAGAGTATGTGTATTGATGAAGGGGGATTTGAGAGTTTTTATTTGAAAATGTCATAAGCTTAGTCTTATTTGGGTTAAGTATGAGTTGTCTTTTTTTTTTTAGGAAAAGTTCTATGTCTGTGAAAGCAGATTGAGTCTTGGATAGGAGGTCTGGTAGAGAGTGGGCCGCACAGATATTAGTGGAATCATCTGCATACTGTACAATAGTGTCATTAGAAGTGGTGGAGCTAGATTGTTTGTAAAGATGGAGAAAAGTAGTGGGCCAAGAACAGAGCTCTATGGGACTCCTATGGTGATGGGTAAAAGAGCAGATATTTCATTGTCCCATATCACTGATTGTTGACAGTTGGATAAGTAGCTGTGGAACCAGGTAATGGAATCTAGAGAGAGACTGATAGATTCCAAGTCAAGTAGTAGGTTTTGATGTGATACAGTGTCAAATGCTTTTGACATATCTAGAGAATGGAAGAGACAAATTGATTACTATTTTTATGGTGATTGATTGAGTTTGTATAACTTAAGAGGGCTGTGGTAGTACTGTGTTTAAGTCTAAAACCATATTGGTAATTGGAGATTAGGTTATTCTGAATGAGGTGGGACAGTAGTTGACAGTGTATGCATTTTCTAGTATTTTCATAAGAGGGGTGAGTATGGCAATGGGTCTATAACTGCATAACTCAGTGGAGTAACCACCTTTATGTAGGGGTATTATATGGGAAATTTTCTAGAGTTTAGGTACATAATGTTCAACGATTGAGCAATTTATTAGTATCGAAATAGGGTAGGAGATAGACTGTGATACTAGTTGAATAAATTCACTAGGAAGTTGATCTACAGCTAGTCTAGTGGGTTTAAGTTGGAGGAGGAGTTTTTTGATATATGAAGTTGGGACAAGCTGAAATGAGAAGCTTGTGTGTAGGTGGCCAGCTGTTAAGGGGATGATAGGCAGGTATTTGTTGTAATTGCTAACTAGGGCCAGAATAGAGTTAATGAAATATGTGTTAAATTGAGTTGTTATGCTAATGTTGGGGTTTTAAGTTGTTAGGGGTGGGTATAGTGGTTTGAGACTAAGATTCAAGGGTTGTTTGATGGATAGCCAGAATGTTTGGGGATTGTTTCTGTATTTGTGTTGCAGTGTGGTGTAGTATGATTTTTTTGTCAGATCGAATCTGTTTTTAGTTAAGTTGCATAGTTGATGGTATTTGTGGAAGAAGGCTTCAGTTTTGCAGGTTTTGATATGTGTGCCAAGCTTTATCTCTTTGTTTCATAGTGTTTAAGCTGTCTGTTGATAGCCATGTTATTGGTGAGGATTTGTAGCATCTTCTATGAATAGGAGCAAGGGTGTCAAGGATGTTTAGAAAAGAGGTATTGAAGTATGCAACAGCCTCATCCAAGGAAAGTTGTTTCAATGGGGACCAGTTGTGATGTGTAGGAGGTAGTTGAAAGTATCTGTGGAAAAATTTTTTTTGAGCAGATATTTTTATAGATAGTATGTTTGGGTAAGTTAGTTTTGTGCCTGATAAGATAGGTGAATGCATGGTCACTTAGGGATTCAGGAAGACAACCAGATTGTGAGTATAGGTGTGGGCAATTAGAGAGTACCCAGTCTAGTATTGAATGTCTATTGTTGTGTTTGTCAATTTGAGTTGGATATGAGTTGAGTGAAACTGAAAATGTTAATGTGATTGGTGGGATTGGTGGAGGTGCAGGTAGTACAGTCTAGGTTCAATTCACCTACTATGACTGTTTCATGATTAAAGGTAGAGGATGTCCAACTCAACAGGTTTTCTATTAATTTAGTATTGTAGCCAGGGGGAAGATATACTGCTATGATTATGATGGCCTTATTCAGGTTAATTTGAAGACGTGAGATGAGTATTTGCAGGTCGGAGAGTTGGGGTGAGTTCATGGGAAGATGTTGTATGTTTAGATGTCTTTTATAAAAGAGTGCCATGCCTCCACCACTTTTGTTGTTTCTGTTAGCTCTAAGGATGGTATATCCCTGGGGTAGAAATTTTTCTCTTTTGTTATTGTTCTTGAGCCAGTTTCAGTGATTGTAACAATATCAGGGGAGTAAAGTGAAAGGGTAGCTTGGAAGTCAGATGATTTGTTAAGAATACTTCTGATATTGATGTTAAGAAAGAAAAGGTCACAGTTAGTCTGAGGTGTGGGGGAGTGCAGCTGGCAAGTTTAAGATAGGATGTTGGACAGGTGTTTGGGTGGTTCAGATGGGGCCTGGATTGAGGTGGATCTCACCACTTAAATGGAGCAGATAAGATTTGAGTAAAAAGCAGAGAGAGGCTTTTTTGCTGAGTAGATAGCACTTATGTAGGAAGTGTGGTGGTGTATTGGTGGTGAAGTATCTTAGTGTAAATAGGTGGATAGGTGTGCTTTCAATTAATTGTGCAGATGTGTTAAAATGGGTGAATGGAAGGGATAGAGTAGAGTGTAGATGAATTGTGGGTGAATATTTATATAGAATCTGGAGGTGATAGAAAGAGGTAAGTCGACAGGTTGTTGTGAGTAGAGTGATTAATAATAAACTAAGTCACCACATACTGTGGGGTACCTGAAGAAGAGGGTATTATAGGGAAGAAAAAGTGTAATATGATGAGTTAGAGTAAGTGTGTTTTTATTAGAGTGATAGCTGGAAAGTAAAGGTTTGGGTGTTTAGGAATAGAGCAGTAGAGATGTGGAGGTAACTGCTATTATAATAATATTATATATTATAATAATATTATATAATATAATGTTAATTTAGTTCTCTTACATTTGTAAGACAAGCCTATAGATCATATTAATATTCAAAAATGACATATGATTATTTACAAAATTCCATCTAGCTGGTATGGCAGCATTTCAGTTTGTCACAAGAATTGAATCTGATGTTAGTTGAGAAGGTGAGTCTAGAAGCCAAGAAATAGGATACAAAGAGGAAGCAGGTGCTCATGGTAGTAGAACTTAGTCAGCAAAGGTATAAAAAAACCTAGGCAAAACATAACAATGTCATGTTAGTGGAACTTTTTCACCAATGGTGTATATCACAGCAAGGAGGCAAAAAGGCATCAATTATGCTGATAGACATTCTAATGGGCAGTCTTCATTTGTATGATCCTGAAGCATAACTTCAACATTATTGTTCCTTGAGATATGACCAAGCTATCTAATGGAGCAGTTCAGCCTTCTCCCTGAATCATGGGTGAGTTCTTTGAGACTATACACATAGTTGCTATTGCTGAGGGTTTCCTAGGTCCTTCTGTTGTCTCAAGAAAAAAGAAAGTAAAAGATAAATGTATATAAAATGGTGGTTTGGGAGAGGCTGGAATATTAACTACTTTGAGGTAGTGGTTGTGACAAAGAGAGATACTGCCAACATGGCTATCTGGAATTTTATAAATAATTATATATCTTTTGTGAATATCAACATAATTTATATAAGATTCTTGTGTTACAACTGTATTACAACTGTATGTCAAGTGTATATTAAACTGGTATGTGTGTTAAAAAAAGTATTTTATGAAGTGCTTGTGCTTAAGATGTAACCACAGTGTGTCCTTCTGGAAGAGAACAGAAATGTACATGCACTACTGTAGCTGTTTATATATATATATATATATATATATATATATATATATATATATATATATATATATATGTATATATATATATTTAACAGTGGAAACGGAAATACAGGAGGTTAACTTCAGAAAAATAGCTGAAATTAAATTACTTTATGACTACACCATAAAGGATGGTTTCTTTCAATTTTCAATGCAGCTAGACACAGACTCTAAATGTGAGAAGATTTCTGTATTGTCCTCAAAGTGAACTAATTACTACCTCTGAAAGTATGAAGGAATGCAATTGTTTTTTGACTTCCAGCATCTGCCAAAGATCTGAGGTCTATGTATTTTCACAACTAGATGCTAAATACTGCCAAGCTTCTAGCACTGGGGGTTTCACCTATGATAAAATCAGATGACAAGAAATTATGTCATTCTGCAAGCTATCCCAGCAGTAATATTTGAGATATTAATATGAGAAGTCTCTTAGAGAGACACGGCATTTTGTATTCTGTCTTGGACCTGGCAACAAAAATAATATCTTCCCTGCTATAATAATAAGTTCTTAGGGTATAGTAATTCTCTTAATAACAGTCAGTAATATAGTGAAGCTTAGTTTAGATATTTTTCTTTATTTATTTGAGACTGTTCTGCAATGCTGTTTTAAATGTTTGCTGTGATTTTGAACTCTGATGCCACTGTGAATATATACTGAATATTTTCTTCTTCATTTATTATTTATTATTAAATATATTTAAACCTTTCATTGTGGCTGATCTGTCTAAAGATATTTAAGTATTGAGAATAAAAAAGTAAGTAAGGTCTTTCGGGCTTTCCCGGTTAGGGGTCACCACAGTGGAACCCCGGTTTGCTAATGATTGGCAGTAGATTTTTACATGCTAGCCTAACGCACAACCTTCAATGAAGGAACGCCCATTCACACATCACCACACAGAAGACACTCTAAGTGAGAATCGAACGGGCAATGTCTGTGAGGCGACAACACTACCGCAGCACCACCACCACAGTCTCTGCATATTTATTTGATGAAACTGTGGGAGTCACTCCTAATAGCCTTGCTCTTGGTCAAACTACCTTTTGTATTAATATTAATGTTACACAATAAGATTGGACACCCTTTGTTAAGTTCCTTAAAGTAGCTGATAAGGAGTTGGCTGGTGACAGTGATAACTACCTTATAGTCTGAGAAAAAGGGGGCATAGATAGTAAACCTGTGCCCACCTTTCCCAGGTGTGTGTGTGTGTGTGTGTGTGTGTGTGTGTGTGTGTGTGTATGTGTGTGTGTGTGTGTGTGTGTGTGTGTCTATATAGCCAGAGGAGCATAAGTGTGTATCTGACAGTTACCACTATAACTCCATGCATTGACAGTATTTTGACAGTTGCAGCAGCATACATATCCATTCATGCAAACCTTCCAACATCTTCTCTCCAACATTCAGTGCTGATGTCATCCACTATAAGTTGTTCTGCAGCCCATTAAAAGTCAGACTGGTGCTGTGATGCTTGCTTAAGGTACTGTGTTCTCTAGTCTGTGTGCTAAGATAGATAGTTGCCCTGTTCTAACTGCAATCGACTGGTGTGTGTGTGTGTGTGTGTGTGTGTGTGTGTGTGTGTGTGTGTGTGTGTGTGTGTGTGTGTGTGTGCACGTGTGTGTGTGTGTCTGTGTGTGTGTGTGTGTGTGTGTGTGTGTGTGTGTGTGTGTGTGCCCTTGCTTGATATTACAGAGTGCAGTTTGCACCTGCATGTGGGACACTGCTATTAGCATTTTCTCTTAACCAGACTGTCATGATGTCATCCACTCTTTAAGTCAGATTTGAGCTGTTGTGCTTGCCTTAAATACAGAGTTCTCTAGTTGATTTACTTAGATAGGTAGGGGTTCTGTTCTCATGCAGTCAACTGGTGTGTGTGTGTGTGTGTGTGTGTGTGTGTGTGTGTGTGTGTGTGTGTGTGTGTGTGTGTGTGTGTGTGTGTGCCCTAGCTTGACATTACAGAGTGCATTTTACACCAGCATGAGGGACACTGCTATTAGCATGTTCTCCTCATGAGACTCAGCAGATGTCATCTGCTATAGCTGATTTGTGGATGTGCAGTATTCCCACCAATGTAGGGTCAGAGTGCGGCCTGGTGGCTAGGCAGAAGTTACCTCATCCTGTAAGATGCAGATTACAGTGACAGGGTTTTCAGTCTATCCACATACACCATAACATGGTTTGCAGGCCCTGTATTTTCTTAGTGAGAAACTCCTGTGGTCTCTCCAGCTGTTGCAGGTGTCTGGTGAGGTACATGCAAAAGAGAACATTATACACTATTAGTGTTCTGATGTTCGAGCACAGTGCTGTTATATAATCCTCAGATCTGAATATGATGCTCTGACTTATGATGTACACAACATACCCTTTCCATACCACTGTGGACACTTGCTGGTCAAAGTTCAGATTGCTTTCTATGTGTGTTCCCAGGTCTTGCACCACTGGATTTCAGCAAAGGGGGAGTGTTGTCAATTCTGTAATTAGCAGGAAATTTCACTTTGCAGAAGGCCAAAATAAAAAAATATATTTTTGCATTTAATTGTAGACTGTGGGGCTTTAGCACTGATCATTTGTCTGTTTTAGCCCCTCCTGTAATATGTTATCATCATTAGTGGACTCAGTGATTGCACCCAATATGCAAGAATAAGTGAACTCGGTAAGCCAAAGCCATATACTTTAGCCTGGACTCTCTAGAAATGCATTACAAACAGTAAAGAGCCAAGCACATATCCCTGTGGTACACCAGTTGTGACAGTTCTACAGGTAGAGGTTGATTCACCAACTTTCACAGTATGTGTTCTGCCAGTGAGTCAGTTGGTTAACCATCTAGTGACATAAGGCTTAATCCCCAGCTGGTAGAGTTTCTCAATGATACCCGAGTTGGGGGTTGTGTCAAAAGCCTAAACAAGATCAAGATAGGCAGTATGCATTGTTTTATCTTCATCCAGGCCTATCACACAGAATCAGTGGGCTGTGACAACATTACAGAGTACCTATAGCATGACTCAGCACATATACCTTCCTGACATAGTTTAATACATACTTCAACACACCCTGCACATGCACTATGTTCCTGTAGAAGGGGGTACGTCAATATGCATCTATCTGAGTTGGGGGGTGCATAACCTGATACATGTATGTATAGACACATCCTGACTCTCCTCATTTGTGAGGTAGACCAACATGTTATCATGAACTGTTTCTAAATGAACACTGGTATAAAGACTTGTGCAATATCCTTGCTGAATGCAACAGACCTATGAGTTGTTAATGTTGGATCAATGGTTGTTACATCTGTTAGACATCCTCAAAGAGGTCATCAAGGGCATGCATGATGGCAACACTATCATCCTGTGGAACTTGACTAGGCCATAGCATCTGACACAAATCCACACTGAGGAATTCACTCAACACTGGATGTGGCCGTAAGCACCTAAATCACCAAATGGGTAGATCAGTGGATCACATACGTGGCATCTAAATATGTTGATATGTGTGATGTGACCTATACTGATCAGGTCCATACATCAGGGCTGTCTACTAGGTCATTTCCTATCCATTATTTAAGTCACAGACGTCACAAATGAAATTCACATCCTGTGTCCGAGATTGTGGGCAATCATTAGCACCAACTGTGATATTAACATAATACAGACATTAACAACTCACCACAGATTGCTGACACAGCCATGACAACTCATGCAATGAAACAAAAACATGGGGAGATATGTTATGTTATAAAAACAAACTAAAAACCCAAGGATAATGTAGATATCACACCCAATAAGCAGACCAACTGGTATGTGACCTGTGTTCTTGGGTAGATGCTATGTGGAATGTCCACCCGCATGTGGCCACAGTGCTGACCACTCCCTTGTATGTGGGTCTATATTAAATCAGCGAACGGTTAAAAAAGCGAACGCTGATTGATCGAACTTATGTAAGTGAATGTTTAAAATAACTAAGCAACAGAAACACTAATTCTTTCCTAGGGAAAGAATTCAGTTGTCCGTTTCTGTTGCTTCGGTATTTTCAGTGCTGTGGTGGAAAGATACGGGTCAGATTCAGGTAAGTGTGCGATTGTGTGGATGAGAGTGTTAGGGCAGGTTAGATGAGTTAGGGTTAGGATGCGGGTTAGGTATGTGTGCGATTGTGTGGATGTGAGGGTTAGGGCGGGTTAAGTGAATTAGGGCTAGGGAGTGGGTGAGGTGAGTGTGCGATAGTGACGGACCTTAGGGTTAGGGTTTGGGCTAAGGTAAGTAGATAGTTAGTGGTGTGTGTATAGTTTAGTGTAGAGTTAGGTGTCATATTTTAGGTGTATGTGTGTGGATTCCTGTTTGTTTGGTGTGCTTGTGTTGTGTGTATGTGTTTTGGATCAGCGATTTTTTTCCCTAGGAAAAAAATCGCTGATCTGACAGTTCGAGATTGTAAGCTTTCACTTACATGAGTTTGATCAATCAGCGTTCACCTTTTTAAGCATTCGCTGATCTAATATATACCCCTTTTATGTAACACAACTACTGAGTATATGAAGGACTTCCACATCAAAGGCCATAATATCTCCATACTTCACAGCCTTCATCACAACAATAACTGAGTACAATCCACCCTTCTTCATGTACCTTCCTACACATCTTCCAGTGATGTGTAACTGAAGTGTACCATCTTTGCCACAGTGAGCTGTTACACCTCTTATTGGACATACCTAGGTATTGTTTTTGTTGCACAAACATTACTGTTTGATGGTGCGAAACACCCATCAAGGTCTTACACCAGATGCATGTGTGTTACCTATTCTGATGATGCACACAGTATATACATAGCTGTTTCATAACATCGATGGCATGGGTTACGTTGTTGCTGTCTGGATTGTGCCATATATATCTGCCATGCACTCCAGTCAACTAGCCTGTAGTCATCCTAATATCGCATACAGGTATAGCAGTGTCCTTCCTAACACCTTCAGCAGATGTTACAGTGATAGGATGATGTGCTTGATTACCCTCATTGTTTGCTGACATGTAATAATAGTTGTACAAGTGTGTTTGTGCAGAACTATCTATGATCACTCAGAATCGCATACATTGTGTCACATACAATGGATTACTGGTGGTATTATTCTGATAATGTCCAGGATTGTTGCAGAGCTTCAAAATAGGCACCCAACCCCAATTTTATATAACATCCCTGATAGATGTCCTCTCCATTGTTCATGTTGGGATGCTTATGTCACAAAGCTTTTCCACTGTTATGTCACCTTGTCTGACAATCACATAATAAACATTTTCAATGTACAGTCTGTACTGTACCATATTAATATGTGATTAGTGTACCTGCTACAACTGTCTTCCATTGACATGCTCTCATCTGCTGTACATTAGGATGTTTCACCTGTAATCTCTCCACGTGTTCATTCCTACAATTCATCTGCATGTCCCTATTCAATACACACACTTTCTTTGTCTGTTTATTTTACATGGCAGTCCATGTACCCTTACAGATCATTTACACAACTTTTGTAAAGAATGCCTGGAAAGGAATTTTACAATACTCTTGCACTGCACACAATGTCCTGTACTGTGTCTGAACTATATCCATTACTATATGTTAAACCCTGGTAAGCATTGTGGCAGTCTGTGTAATCCCACTAATCTAGTTTGTTCTGAAGTACACAGGATTGCTATCCATGTTGCTTTACACAGTTTTCTATCCAGTAATATTGTTGCCAGCCGCAAAACCACTCTTGTTTACATTTAAGTGCAGTTCATGGCATGGCAGGAATATTTAATTAGCACTGCTGCTCACCATGCAAAACACATAAACTGCATGTAGGCTTCTCTTAAAGCCAACAGATAGTTTATTGAATCACAGGGATTAAGTTAATAGCACAGCACGAATGCTAGTTTTGTTGAAATTATTATTACTATATATTTCTTACTTGTGGGATATGAACCCACAATGTCTGAATACAGTGTTACAATTGACTCCTACAGCTGGCTTGTGCTACAGACTGCATGTGCTACAGACTGCAGCATGCCTTCTTGATTTTACAGTTAAGATATGCATGCTTAATTTGCTAGTAATGTATGGATGAGCAATACTTTTATTAAAATAATTGTTAATTTGTGCTACATGCATACCCCCTCTAAATATTTGCATATCAGTCTTGCCAATATGCAGCTTTCTATCTAATTTAAATTATCTTTATCTGTATACTTACAGAACTGTGGCATGTCAGCAGTCCTAAACTCATCCAGCCACTGGTTGTGTGTATCTTGCTTGATCTTTTTGAGGTAATTGAAGTGCTGCCTGCATTACTCTCCAGTGTGTGGAATGCCAGTCGTACTGGAGACAGCCTTAGCCAGACTATTCCAAGCCTCAGATTTGTACTGAGACCCAGTATAATCCCCCTACAGCAGCGTTCAGCTGTAGCACTTTATAAGGAGTCCAATAAAAATTCTGGACTACTCCACACAAAACCTTTGAGTTCGAAATTGGGCACTTTCCCTTCTAGCTCCAGACATGCCACTTAGCGTTTTTGCATGGTGGCAAACCACACATGTTACAATGTATCCATTTTGAAACTGACTACTTTCTGTTTCCTGTCTGCAGGTGTTCTGGAACTGCAGGTGTTGCTGACTGTCATGCAACACTGCTTAGCAGGATTACTCAGTTGTCAGCAAGAGAGGTAACAATGTATCATTATTGAAATTGAGAATGTCTGCTTCTTGTGCGGGCCATCAGATAATGTTTTCACCAAGGTAAGTGACATGCAAATGTAACAGGCAAAGTTCACCTTGTATTATCTTTCTGAGAAGTGTTTAATAGGTTTCATCCTTAAAAGAGAAATGTGGGACTTGAACCATTATCTACAGATAGCTTATACTGTGCAGTTTGTCATGTTTACCAGGTGTGCTACACACATGTACTTGATTCACAGTCTTTATCACAGAAATACAGTCCCCAGGATTCAGCAAGCAGCCATGCAGGAATAAGTTATTCCTGCATGGCAAGGATCGTTCCCATACAGCACGGTAGCGCGCCTTGCATGTTTATGAAGGCACGCTGACTTTGTTGATAAATGGACATGGAGCTGTGTACGAGTGCAGAGGGTGAATCTGAGAGCACACAATACACATGCCCCTGCACTCCAGAATTGCTTTTCAGCAATTAAAAATGAGCGAGAATGCTTGTAACACCCACAACCCATCAGGAAAACAAAAGTGGTCAAAGGCAAAAGGGACAATCATCCCTACCAAGCACACCTCTCAACTGTACAGATTTTCGCAGAATGCCCAGATGTTTGCCTCATATTTATGGTGTTCCCCCAAAAATGTGTACCTGTCTGGCAAATAGCTGAGGATTGAAGTCACTAAATAATGACAAGACATTTGAGTTTAAGACTCCACACATCCGTCAGAAAATTCATGCTAATGTAAAACCTATTATTCTATCAACTTTTTAAGTTTGTAAGAGCAATATTTAAAATCCGCCCCTATTTTTCCCCCCATCATTGTAGGCTTTGTACAGATATTTTGCTCTAAGAGGTTGAGAGGTATGCTACCAAGCCAAAAATTATTAGGATAACACAGGAAGCATAAGCACATAGTGCACACCTCCCAACCCGTCAAAGTAAGTAATGTGGACAAAGCCAAAAGGGACAATTGTCCCACAAAGCAGAAAGCTGATAAAATAACAGGTTTAGCATTAGCAGGGATATTCTGAAAGGTATAGATAAAATAAAACAACAAAACTTTTTTTTTTATAAATGCAATAAAGTTTAACCATAGCTTAGTGGGTGTGCCCATTGCTTAGCTACTCTTAGTCCAGCTTCAGATTAAACAGCACAAGAAGTTAAATAGCAAGAGACATCTAACATAAACAGCACTGTAAAAGTGTAGTGGTTACAGTGTATATCTTGTGAGCAGCCATTCCAGGTTTGATCCCCACTGTAACCATATCACATTTTGCATATGAAAGCAGTACATAGACAATTTTTTTTAGTATTATCTACTAAATAAAATACATTTGTTAACCAGAGTACTGCATTAGGTCCAGATGTGAAGTGTCAGTTTAATAAAGTTATGAATCCCCATATAAACACAAGTGCCCCATACAGTATAGCCACACATGAATAAATGTAATGAAAGCACATTTGAGGATGTCAGGGACAGTAAACAAATTTATAATATGTAATGAATGATGAATCAATGCCATACAGCAGATAGTCTATAAAATGAAAAATAAGCAATGTTAAGCATTGCACAGCTCTGTTTACCAGGTGTAAGCATTGTGTAAATATGACTGCTAAGCAATGTGTAGCCCAGCTAAGTGGATTTGCCCATTGGTAAGCAGTGCTGAACCTGTCCCTTTAAGCAATGCCAACTTTAGCTAAGCAGGTTTGCCTGTAGCTTAGCTCAGAATATTCAAAACCATCCAATCATGGCAAAGTGCAGGAAATTGGCCATATTTAAACCCCACAGTTGGGAATACAGCTCATAACTGGTTGCAGCTTCCCACTGTAGGCAGGATGGCTGAATTTGGACTAGGATTGTACTTCTGGGTGCAGCGCTGGGGCATACAGGAGTCCAAAGTCATGGTAGGACTCCTGGTAAAAAAAACATGATGAGATACTGCTGCAGGGCCAGTACCAGGGCTCCCAATATAAAGTGGAAGCCTGGAACCATCTTGCCCATGATCTCACCAGTGCCACTGGTGTCCCTCAGACTGCTGAGCAGGTCAGACACCACTATGCCAACTTGAAGCGAAGAAAGAGGGGGGGTCTTGGACAAGTGGGACAAAGAAGCAAGGCAGATGGGTGATGCCCCAGCAGTGTGTAAGTAGTCATACTATTAATGGGTACTAAAGTCCAGTGTGTGTATGTGATGGATAGATATGCCTAAATATGTCTCTATTTCCTTTACAGCTGCAGCTGAGTGGGATGTGAATTAGGAAGTCCATGTAAGTAGGCTTGCAAAGGCTGCATTGCAAGGCTGATGAGTAACAATCCTGCTTGTAGTAGTCATACAAAATACATATAAAGTAGTAGAAAGTCATCTGGCAGTATAAAAACTGTTATATGGGTTGTACTGAATAAACCAGACAATATGACAGTAATAGTCCTATTTAGGTCATATTTAAATAAAATAGTAACTGCCTGACAATAAAGCTGTAAATCCTGGACTGGTTGTGTTTACTCTGGTATTGTATGGCATTTATTGTTGCATTCTCTGAATAGTAATGTGTATTAACCACTGTTACCCACACTGTGCTACATAAAAAAAATGTCTTGGAATGTCTGTATAAGACTGTTGTAAGTACAAGATCAGATGTACAACCAAGAGAGACTTAGACAGAAAATGCTGAAGAAACAGACAGAAATATCCAAATAGCACACTCTACTGTTGACTTAAATTGTTGTATTGTTAGCAGACACAGCCATGGTTCTCATCCTGGGAGTGGTAGTAAGCTGTACGCATAAATCATAGCTCTCAACTGTACAGATTTTTCAGAATGTCCAGATAATTGGCTCATATTTTCTGCCTGTTCCTCTGTCCCCCTGGCAAGTTAGTGGGATGATCTCAGAATTGTAGTCATGAAATAATGACATACATTTGATATTCAGACCTCAAAACCTTCAGAAAATGTATATTAAAACAAATCCTGTCACTCATGCAACTCTCCAAGGTTATGACAGCAATATTCAAAACATGTCCCTATTTATACCCCCATGTTGTCAAGCCTTGTCCAGAGTGTGTGCATTAAGAGATTGAAAAGTATGTGCATGATATTAACTGGAATCTGGGAATATGTGTAGAAACAGTCAGGCAGTGTTAACAAACATTCCCTCAACAGGTATGTTAGATAAGAAAACTGTGCCTGCCAATAAATATTTAAATCCTGGACTGGTAGTGTTTTCTTTGGTATGGTATGGCCTGACATGTAGCATTCAGTAACATCTAATATCAGAATAGTACTGTTGTGTAAAACACTGTTTCTCACACTGTGCTACATAAAAATATGTGTAGGAATGTCTATGTTAAGACTGTTGTAATTATAAGGTCAGACTGTACAACCAAGAGAGACTAGTAGTCTAGTAGACTAGTAGTCATGAAATAATGACATACATTTGATTTTCAGACCTCAAAACCTTCAGAAAATGTATATTAAAACAAATCCTGTCATTCATGCAACTCTCCAAGGTTATGACAGCAATATTCAAAACATGTCCCTATTTGTACCCCCATGTTGTCAAGCCTTGTCCAGAGTGTGTGCATTAAGAGATTGAAAAGTATGTGCATGATATTAACTGGAATCTGGGAATATGTGTAGAAACAGTCAGGCAGTGTTAACAAACATTCCCTCAACAGGTATGTTAGATAAGAAAACTGTGCCTGCCAATAAATATTTAAATCCTGGACTGGTAGTGTTTTCTTTGGTATGGTATGGCCTGACATGTAGCATTCAGTAACATCTAATATCAGAGTAGTACTGTTGTGTAAAACACTGTTTCTCACACTGTGCTGCATAAAAATATGTGTAGGAATGTCTATGTAAGACTGTTGTAATTATAAGGTCAGATTGTACAACCAAGAGAGACTAGTTGTCTAGTAGACTAGTAGTCATGAAATAATGACATACATTTGATTTTCAGACCTCAAAACCTTCAGAAAATGTATATTATAACAAATACTGTCACTCATGCAACTCTCCAAGTTTATGACAGCAACATTCAAAACATGTCCCTATTTGTACCCCCATGTTGTCAAGCTTTGTCCAGAGTGTGTGCATTAAGAGATTGAGAGGGATGTGCATAATATCAACTTTGAATCTGGGAATATGTGTAGAAACAGTCAGATAGTATTTACAACCATTCCCTCCACAGGTCTACCAGGTAAGAGATGTAAAGATTTAGCTATAATACAGTTGAAGTATACCATGTGTGCAAACATACCACTGCCCAAACCAAGGCCATAGGGTATTGTAATAATACCTGTACCTTAATGATTAGAGCAATGATCATTAAAGTTGTGAGTACTACAAGGATATAAACAATAATCTAAATACACAAATCAATGGGTATGTTTACACCAAACCTACTGTTGGGACATATGTCCTATTGTTCAATAAATATTGAAATGTGTTTCTATTAATGTTCCATGTTGAAATACTATAATTGGTAGCCTGTTGCTATCAATGTAACCTGCATGCCATTGTAATGGCCACTATGGTTCTATATATGCATGTGTTCTGTTTGCTATGCAACTGTTCCAAATCTGGTATTTTGGGTTAATGGGAATATCTATGCATGCTGTTATAACTAATCCTGGATTGTGTTGACTGTTACTACCCACATATCTTCTAAAACTGCAACACAATAGCATGTTTGGGAAGGGTGTTCCCAGCAGAACCACCTCTCCCAACTTATCTGGCCGTGGCACCAGGCCACAGCATGTCTGGGACCCAACCCTGGACCTCATCTGCTGGTCCTGCACTACCTTCAGGTGGAACCACTTCAGGGAGCAGGATGGTGCTTGCCCCCACCCTGGGAGCTCACATAGACAGGATCCTGTCACCTGAAGTCAAGTCCAGGGTCTGGTGCATAGGGAGCTCTGCAGAGAATTGGGGGATCTGCTACACCACTTTGAGGCCCTCATGACAAAATTAGAGGGTCAGCCTGCCCCTCCTGCTCAGCCCCCAGCACAGCCACCTTCAGGGCCGAGAAGGTGCAGTGGTGATTGCCCATCGGCGGGGACCTCAGTCCCACTGTTTCCATTTTGGGGCTCATGGGCTTCCAGTTTCCAAACACCCCTCACCATCCAAGGTGTTTACCCACCACATGTGTCATATACCACCCCTGTATGCTGTCTTGGCTGTCTTGTCCATCTTCTGACCCAACCTACCTCCCTAAATATACCTACTATCCTTCCCCAACATCCCACTCTCACCTTAACAAAAAAAGGACAATCTGTTCCCAACACAAATTTCATACCATAGATAACTGTTCATTTTGCACCCACTTACAACTGCTTACAGGTGCCTTAATCACTCTGTATCCAACAGTCCTTGTTCTGGCCAGGAAATAAATTATCAGCCATTACAGGTGTCTAACCCAGGACCCTGCACACCACAGCCACATCAATTTACCAGTAAGCCATGTGAGCTGCAGATATGTGTGATGTTTTCTCAAACATATCGTGCAGCACAGACATTCAACAGTAGGGGAAATGTATATATATATATATATATATATATATATATATATATATATATATATATATATATATATATATATATATATATATATATATATATACATATACTGGTGAGTATGGAGTTTTTTTGTTCAGGTTTGCTAATACACTGGCCATGTTATGGCCATGGTATTTGTCATGCACACATTTAACACACCTACCCATAAAGCATGCTGTACATGTTCACTTATTGTTGCTGTTAACTGCACTGCATCACAGCGGTCACCATGGTGGCATATCTGAAGGTTATGTAAGAGTCCTGGAGTATAACTAACAACCTGTCAGGGCAAGATGTGTGGACAGTGATGAACATAATGGTGGGACAAATGGCCTACAGTAGGGACATTTCTAAAACATTACCCTTATACAGTGGCTACAACAGTGTACATACCACTATTACAATAGCCAACTGTCATAAATCTACACAACGGCATATCAAAATATCACATTCCACAACATTTACAACCTCTAATGTGATAGTGATGAATGTGTAATATGCAATCCTATGTTACATACCTTAACAAACACTGGAAGCATATGTGTGCACACACTCCAAATAACATATTGTAGAAGCAGCTTTTGAGGTACTGACAGTATTCACTCTTCTTGAGTACACACCTTCCTCCAAGTACAGGTCTTCAATGTCACACCAAGTAATGGTCTGCTGTCCAAGAAGTATGTCTATGACATTTGCCCACTCACCTTCAACAGAAGCAGTCATGGCTTGCACACATCTTACAAACCATGGAATGGATCCCATATCCAAAAGGTAGCACTCAGGAGTGGGAGACATAACCTTACCTCACCATTGCATATACCATGGCAAACAGTGCAGACAGTCTTGTATGTGACTATGAAGTATGGGACAACATTAATGTAGAAAATAAACAGATGCCCATCCAAAACAGATGACAACACATGTTGCAAACTGGTCATGGCAGCTACCCAGAAACATGCAGCAACACTGAAGGACTTTCAGGAATGTCTAGCAAGTACTGTCTGTGCAGTACCTGTGTCGACAATTGCCTGGACTCTGCATAAGTGTGGCCTGTGGCTTAAGGTAATCAGATGTAAGAGTTGTCTCACAGGAAACATCATCCAGGGCTCCCAACAAGGAGCCTATTTATAACATCAAGTCTCCCAAAGGCATGTGTTGCAATATGTAATGGTGTACCGAGACCAAGGCTGAAACCTACAGACAGTATTAATAAAGATACATGTATTGCACAAGCAACACCTCACTCCACTTCAGGACCACCATCCCCATCTCTATTTTGCTGGTGCGAGTGTACACCTTTAGGTTTACTGTTCATTAGCAGGAAATAGGCTGGCAGACATGGTGTTCTTAATTTGGGACACTGATGACACTCATGTGTGGCCCATAGTCATCGAGCATCTGCAAAAAGGCTGAGGATGAGGAGGGGTGTCATCCTGAAACACAACAGTCAACTGAAGCATACATCCAAAGCTCGCTAACAATGGCTGCATCTGAACACAGTCAAGGTCATGAATTGTGCCAGACATAACCCTGACTCCACAGCAGTAGTGAAGGCACTGTGTGACCTCCAAGCGCTATGCACATGAGCTATCCTTGTAATCTGGCAGAGATGGGGGACATTTGTAGGGCAGAGTGACCAAATAGTGACAAGTTGAGATGGCCCATGCTAGTATACCCCTTCCAGGAATAGTGACTGCTGTAGTTCACTTAACAGGTGCTGCAACAAACTATCATGTTAAGGGTGTGCAAACTTATGCACCCCACATATTGCATGCATCTCAATCAGCATCTGCACAACTAACACATTTGTTTGATACTGCATTTGATTGCCAGGTCGTATGTCACATATCAGGTGTGTGTAATGTTAACATATGCAGTACTGTGACTCCATGGCATATCAGGAAAGAGGGTGTCATGTCAATAAGTGTGTGTACACTCCTCATAACCACAGTAAGCTTTGAAGGTTGTCAGTGTAATTGGATTTTATTGCTCATACATGCACTGCTGATGATGAGATCTGCAAATCAGAGGTCAGGCATTCACTATTGACATCTGCCCTCATATCATCCCAGGTATGTGTCAGACAAACACACATGGGGCTGTGAGCAACAGAGCAAACATAACTGCCACACATATACACATTCAGCAATGGTGTGTACACTAATGCAGTATGGTGCACAGTACATGCCAGGCTGCTGAACAGGTGCACAGCAATACTGTGTACATGGGTGCAGTGTGTTCCAGGGGAAGGGGCATCACCTACTAACACAACTCATCACAGAGATGTATAATGTTAGTAACAGGGACTGAGTATAGTTGTAGTGCATGCTGTTGAGTGCCATATGTCATGCATGTTGACAGTTGGGTAATGAGAGGTCTGTGTGTGTGAGTGTGTGTGTGTGTGTGTGTGTGTGTGTGTGTGTGTGTGTGTGTGTGTGTGTGTGTGTGTGTGTGTGTGCACATGTGTGTGTTTCTGTGCACGTGTGTGCATGTGTGTGTAGAGATAAGCAATGAGGGCAGATCTTAAGTTATGTTTTTTGTTTTCCCCTCACAGGTGGCGAGGTGGATCAGGGTCCCTCCTGCAGGCACAGGCGGGGTTGTCAGGGGCTGAAGCTGTGCCATCAGTTGATATCCCACTGTTATCCACCCCATCCCTGCACACAGTCACATTATCTATACATACCCCATCACCAGTGGCCATAGATGAGGGACAGTTAGTGGGTGGTGGCATGGGACAGGACAGTGTGGTGACTATGGCAATTAATGTATGTACACAACATCCATAGCTGGATGACTGGTGAGGTACCACACAGGCAGATGTACAGGGTTGCTCATAGAAGGACTGCTGGCCATCATTCCCCTGGCAGACATGCCACAGCAGGTGTCACCAGACACATGTTTCGGCCCATCATGGAGGCACAGGCATGAATGGAACATTATACCAGACAGAGCCTGAGGCTCCAGAGGGCTACTCATTCTGCTGTTATTGACAACATCCATGAACTTGCAGGTGCACACTGTTATTTTGCAGAGGTCCTGGATAGATGGTTGGGTGAGATAGTGGGAATCCTCGACCATGCAATATCTGTGTTAGCATATATGGTGGGAGTAGGGCAACAGCCATGTGGATGTAGGTCAGTAACACCAACAGGTGGAGGTCTACATGGAAGCCCAACAAGTCACAGCCGCTCTTGTAGTGGCAGAACCAGCACCAGCACTGCTGGGTGTGTGCTGTCCACACCACAACACAGCAAGCCACATGCACAGGGTTCTGGTTGGTCCCAACAAGGATTCAGATACTGTGGACATTTGTCATCACCAGGGGAGAGTACCATATCTGGGCTTGTACCTGGTAGTGCCCATGGAACCCCTGGCAGGCACAGTTCTCATGTCCATGGCCGACAATGGTGAATTGCACACCCTGCCATGTATGGTCTGCAGCTGTCCAACAATCCCATGTATAGGGCAGCCAAATGGCAAAACTGTGTGCATACACACAAACACACACACTCACACACACACACACATACACACACACACACACACGCACACACACACATCACCAACACAGCTAGGACACCTCCAGACCTACACACACCACATCTGCACAGCCCAATTAATAATGAAACCCCCTAACACACACACATGATGTCAACCAAACAGCTCAACCTAGGTCTCTGGCAAACCCACAACACACCCTGTGTATAAGATAATACCTGTGCCGCATCCCTGTCATCCATATTGTTAATGCAGGGACAGGCTAATATGGTTCTGATGCACAGGGTGAATGTACTAAGGTGTAGCAATGTAATGCTGTGTAACATGTTTTCAGCAGGAAAGTTTAATGTTTACATGTCAGGATGTGTAGCTGTCCAGCCATGATGCATTATAGCTGTTATTAATGCTGACTGAAAGTGGTTTCCATAACATATTCAGTTTGTGTTGTAGGTGTCTATGTGTCAGCAGGATGTTGGTCTGCTGTTTTTTCCTACAAGGGGTATGACACTGTAGTGACACATTGACTGTGTCATATGCTGGGTACAGCTGAACACAAGAAACAGGTCTGTATAACAGTTACTGCATGTGCCACATGGCTGATAGGTCTGAGGGGTGTATACAGGTGAGTGCATGATGGCTGATGTCAGCAGCCCTTTTACAGTGGACAATGGTTAGTATACTGGGTGGCACACATCACATGTTTGTGTATAACACACACACACACACACACACACACACACACACACACACACACACACACACACACACACACACACACACACACACACACACACACACACACACACACACACACACACACACACACACACACACACAGATGCTTTGGTGTTGATGCAATACACAGAGAATACTGTACACATGGATGTACTTAATTTTACAGTAAACCCATTTTAGCCTATGTAATTCCACAAAGACAAAATAGGCAAAACATCACATCAGTAAATAATCAGTCTGCTACTTTAATGTCATTGACGATGGTACTAGCAGAGTATATGTCCCCTTCCCCAATGTAGTGCAATCCTGAAGTTGGTAAACATAGGTGTGCTGGTGTGGGTGGCACAGCCCTCCACTTTGGAGGGTGTGTGTTGGTGTAGAACCGCACATATTATAATTGACAACTACTTAACCTGTTAACATAAACGGTACAGTATTACTGGAGACTGAGCTGTGGATACACACAACAATAACCCCAATGAGGGGGGCTGTTTCCACAACATCCACACCATACTATATATACCAACTCCTGTATCACTATACAGCTATACAGTGGGGAAGAGTGCATTTACACATCTACTACTAGTTTTGATGAAATGAATGTCCACAAGATAATTCCTTTCAAATGTTAGCATTTGCCAGTCAGTTCTCGGACAGATGACCTCCTGGGACATGGATTTTCTGCAAACTGAAGTAGATCCCTTCACATACACATGCACTTACTTGGCAACACTGAGAGCAGACCTGCTGCCTAGGTACTTATTGTTACTAATGTGTTTGGCCTTAATTGCACACACCACACACCTTTTAGGATGAGGTGTGTCCCGAGTTTCTTGTTAAGTAAAGAACATCACCAGGCCTTGTACAGTATGGTAATGGGGGATGTACTGGGTATTAATGAACAATACAAAGTATGACATACTGTCATATGCACATTGACAAATGCATAACAGTCATAGACACATCTGAGAGACCTGGGTTTATCAGTGCTAACTACCTTGTCAGTGAGTCCATTCTGTTATGGATAATTTGCAAACAGCACATGCATCATTGGGCTGGATAGTGTAATCAGTAACCTGTATGGTTGATGGTGACAGTGGTCCTCATACAGTGGACCTTGGGACATGTATTGGGGGTACCATGGTGTAAAGACAGTATACTCAGCACCCACACCCCACATTGGATATTTTACTCACTGAAACACATGATAATACTCTGACATACCCACAATCACACCTTGACCAGGACTGCAATGCAACCCCTTGTCTGTCTCATCAATGTTACTATAGGGATATGCATTCATTGCACATGCCACAGGGATAGTAGGGCGATGGTTTGTCATAGCTCTCCTAATGTCAGCAATATCACTATCCCTTATACTATATGGCAAGATGTATTGTATTTGGAAAATGTGGCCTCAGAATGCTGTATCCTGCAAATATACACATTTGCACACATACACATACTTGCCAGGACTCAGAGGGTAACCCATGCCTATCTACCCATTTGTACAACAGTGTTTTGCTGGTACTGCAAGCTCCAGGTAGCCCATAGGGTGAAGACTGTAACAAGGTAAATTTAATGTCCATTACAGCAGCAGCCATTTCTAACTATGGCAATGGGGGGTGCTGTGGGTGAGAAGGCCCTCTGGGTATTATCAACTACAGGTTTACAAACACACAGACAGTGTTAATCTCAATAATGCACACTGGCACATTATTCAGTACTGGGGTCCATAGGTGCAAGTGTTCCTAAGTGTGTACCAGGATATTGTCCATGGAGAATGAGAAGAGTAGGGGATGTGGGTACAGCGCTCTCATGCCACATGACATTTGACAGCAGGCCATCTATCATCTGAGGCCACCTGAGTGATCCTCAGGGTGACAGTTAAATGCAACATCCAATCATCTGCTTGTCTCTTGCAGAGGGCCAATGAAGTGCTCCAACTGACATGTATGCAACATATATTACATAACATGGCCAGTGTCTGGGTTGAAGACCTGTACCCAAGCATGTTCTGTTGACTGTGGTCCTCTAGTTGAGGTATCCATGGCATGTGGTGTGGTGGGGTTTCCTAGCTGTGGCATTCATAACACAGCTGGGCAGACATGTCAGTGTCAATCAAGCATAGATTGCCTGTAAGCAGCCAAGTTGGATACCTGACATCTGCACATCTGTAAAAAGGGCAGACAGAAATCAGCTAGACAACAGGTTATGCATTAGGATGAATGTTTTGACAAATAGATGTCTGACACTGATAGGTATGCCATTACTACATGACAGCAGCCCTCAATGACACGCCCTATACACATAATAATCTACAGTTAACATCCACATATCAGATCAATATCCAGTAAATACTTAATAACTCACAGCTCACACACCAATAACATGATAGTCAGTACTCAGAGTCCAGCTTTGCATGCAGGCGTGTATGGTTCCATGTACTACAATCTACAATCTATTCTTACTTGGTAAAGCACTGTTAACAGTAGTAGTGTAATGATACAATACATGCAAGTGGGACTGCATATAACTTGGGATACAACCCATGTAAGAAACACATACAAACAGAAAAGATTGTTGTACTAGCCATATATACTCAGGTGTCCCAGACAGTATACTCACACCTCTTGCTACTGTAATGACAGCACATAGAAGCATGTTGTGTACATGGAACTAAATACATTTATTAAAGATGTCATTAGCCTGCTATTTCATCAGACTGGAATGTGATCCCTGGTTACCAGGGGTGAGCCATGCTTAGCAGGTATAAGCATTGCTTAAATATAAATGCTAAGCAGATTTGCGCACTGGTAAGCAAAGCCTACACGGAGTAAGTGCCTATTCATTTAACCGTACGTTAGCACCACTTACTGCAGGACAAACCCCCGAAAATCCACTTAAAGCTGCTCAAAACTGCCTTAACCACTCTGTATCCAACAGTCCTTGTTCTGCCTAGCAACAAAATAATTACTCCTTGCAGGTCTTTAAAGCAGGACTCTGTACGCTATAGTCACAGCATATGTATATATATATATATATATATATATATATATATATATATATATATATATATATATATATATATATATATATATATATATGTGTTAGATATTATGAATTTAAGGCTGAAATTAATTCTGTTCTAGATATGCTGAAAGAAAAAGCTTGCTTAAATGCAGAAACAGAGTTTAGTAATATGTGATCAGCAACCATACTAAATGACTGTGGCTTAAAAAAATAAGGAACTTGCTTATGAGTGTATTACACACACATCAAGAAAGCTGAACTTCTTACAGACGTGACAAGAATGTAATCTGCTTTCACTGTGCAACAGGACATGCTTTTCTAAGAAAGTTTAAAAATGTGCTTTTCTAATCCACAAGGCATTTTCTTGAAGACAGTTTACTTATCAGCATTTGAACAAGAACAGATGTGTTAGCATTTGCGTCATCAAGCCAGTATCTTTCCAAAACCTAGAGGGTGTGAGTTTAACTAAAATATGTATAAAACGTCTGTATTAAATCTAGTTGTTAGGGGTATGGTAGGGACACATTTGGTGTTCTGAGGTAAATGTTATATCTCTCACATCATCTGTATTATATGAGAAGTAAAGTTGGAACAGTACTTTTAAGCTGCAACATTTGTCCGGTTTGGTTTATTATAAAAAGTTATTGGTTACTGCTCTTAAAGTCAGATGCTGTATCAGTGTATATTCTGCAAGTTTCTGTATGCGACAGACTGTGAATGCAAATATAACCAGACTTTGAATTTTAGCAGAATCCAGCCAGCAAGACCGAGTGTCTTAAGAACACTTCAAATCCCACAGCAAGAGCAAGCAGTAAGCAGCAGTAAGCAGAGAGCTCAATATATTTTTTCAATGGTGAGGCAGCTGAGTGACTAGCACCATATAATTTTTCAATGGCAAGCTAGTCTGCATTTGAACCTAAAAATCTGCATTTGAACCTATAATCTGCATTCAAACACAGGGGGAGTGATGGTAAGCCCTGCAGAGGGTTACTTCAGTTAAATTGCAGTAACTAACATTTGTACGTATGTGTCAATTCTGAACAGAAGTATTCCAGTTTATGCAGCTTGCAGTAGTAAAATTTTTTAGACGTCTACATCCGGAGTGAGACAGAAGTTTCAGTCGCAGTGACATAATTTCGCTAAAGAAAAGGGGGATATCCACTAGCCCAGTAGTCCACTGCCTGTTGTGCTTTCCCAGCTTCTCAAGTGACTTTGAAAAATTTCCAGCCATCTGCAACAACAGCCTGATCACCTGTTTTCTTGCTCACTGGTAAGACTTTTTTCTACGTCACATTTTTTTAGTATGGATGGTATTCGACGGTTTGGATATTAAACAGTTTGGATATTAGATTAAACAGTATGGATATTTTCATGCATAGTTCAAGCAAATGTAAAAAATTGCAATGTTGGTATACACAGCACATTAGTAAATGTAAAACCTTAGTAGGGCAGGTTGATAGTAAGGCATTATGCAAATGTATTACAATATTTAACTGGTATCTCAAAGAAAACCATGTGAAATATGACAAACATTTATTGTGTGATTCAACAAAAACTGCATTTTGTGTATTATGTCATAAAAAAGTATTACATGATGTTGTTAAAACAATAGACTGTGAAGACAGATCTGTTCATGATAAAGAAGTAACTAAGGCTAAAGTGTTTCTATTATATTCAGATGTTGAACAGTTATGTCCTGTCACCACATGTGAGTCAAATCAGTTACTGATAGAACCCTTATTACATTTTGTTACAAAGAAATGCAGTAAACTTCTAAAAAAGAGACGCAATGAGTTTAGGAAGTTTAGAGAAGTTATACAAACATTTTTTCAAAAGTGCATAGGAGTTTCAGATTCAGCAGAACAGGTTCCTGAGACATATCAGGCAGACCATGAGGAGACTCTTAAACAACAGTTACAAGATGAAGAAAACAGATTAGCTGAACTGACAGAGACTGACTTCCTTCATATATTGGGAAAGAGTAGGAAACTACAGCTGATCTGTACAAAAGAAATATATTTTATAACATGTTTGTGTTTTGAAAATGGTTAAGCTTACATGGTAGGATGATAGGATCTGACAAATCATTCTCAAATGTTTAAAACCTCCATTCAATTAAAGCAATATATTTATCAGTACTACAGTAAAGTAGAGCATATGACTGCCATTCCTAGCATAGTCAAAAGGTAAACAAAACAGTTCTAATGTATAAAAATTAAATAAAAATAGTTAATAAGAGTAATGTTTTAAAGTCACAAGACTGACATGCATGCATTTTCTTTTATACAACACACAAGAATAACAGGCAGACAACAGCAAATATAAATAATGTAAATATATAAATGCATTTGTTAAGCTAATATCTATTTATTTTTTTACATTTTTATTTATAATTGTATAGTAACACCACAACAAACAGTTAAAGTTCTGAATTTTAAAAAGAAATAAAATCACGGATGGTATTAGTCAAACAGTCTTTTTAAAATGAATGTCAGAACAGTTAAATAAATAAAAAAATACTGAAATCAAAAGTTAAAAATACATATGATTAAAGGAAAAATGCTAAAAAGGGTTAACTGAAATGTGAGCTCAGACCTTCCTAAACTGGATGAATAGTTACAGGAAATGTTGAACAGATAAGATAAGAAACAAGACTGCTAGACAAGTGGCTTGAGTTTTTCTAAAACTTATTATTTAAAACATAATTGTTAAAATGTTCACATGCAACACTATTTGGTAATTATAATAAAACATCACAATTGTGCATATATGTCACTGATAAAAATAAAAAAAACCTTAGTTACATCAAGTATAGCCAGATGGGTTATAGTATACATACAGTTCAAATAAAGTATACAGGAGGGTACAAATAACTACTACTAGTAGAAATAGACAGCAAAGCAACAGAAAAGATGATCATATCAGACAAAGGTCTACAGTTTAATAACCTAATAAAGCAAATGTATAACCAAAGTGTTGGGCTGACATATATTATAAAGCAGATATACAATACTGCAGTTCTGCAGGGGGAGGGGTACTTTATCAGTTTTACACACTGTGTGAGCAGTATGTGTTGCAAAAGGGTCTGAAATAAAGCCACAGAGCAGAAATAATATATTGTTCCTTCTTAACAATACTGTTTCAGGGGGAGGGAAAAACAGGTATTAGTGCATTAGAAATATTGGTAAACAGATTAAACCTGACAGGATAAGATTTTTTACAAGTTGTTAATAGCTATCATAATGGCCATTGTATTGTTTAGTATTAAATTGTATTTACAACCTGTTAAACTGTAAAGTTATACAAAAGATGGTTTAAAAAAAAACAAGAGATGGCTTGAAATTGATTACAGCTATACAAGACAGAGTAAAGATATGTAAAAAACTGAACAAGATTGGACACTATTTTTTAATATGTTTTTGGCAAGACAATGTTGGTATAAAAAAGCATGAATATTTTTAATTGCTGAGTATGTAGTTTAAAATAACAGGACATATGCATTTGGTGCCAATTCCACTAGATATTTCTAAAGAGACATAAACATTTTCCAAGATTTTGCTTAATATTAATGCTATTAAATTTGTAAGATTAGACTAAATTTACTTTATAGTCTTTGTATGTACAAATACAGAAGAATTCAGTACAAATTAAATTAATGCCTAGCAATGAATATGTGTGAAAAACCATGTTTTAAAAAATTGGGTTCAGGATAGCTGCTAAATTGAAATGCATGAATAGCAAACAGTCTGTGTAAATACATACTGTACAGAATACATTGTAATAATTTAATTTAATTTAACATTTGTTGACCGGGAAAGTCCGACTAGGTTCCACAGATCCTGTTTTCAATGGAGTCCCGGGAGAAATGCTCCAGAAGCATGTCTTTAGAATGTGGGAGGAAACCGGAGTACCCGGAGGAAACCCACGCGAATGCAGGGAGAACATGCAAACTCCACACAGAAGGCACCCCAGCCGAGAATCAAACCGGAGAACCTCTTGCTGTGAGGTGACAGCGTTAACCACTGCACCACTGAGTTTAAAAGTAATTTGTCAAGTTGTAATATCACTGGTTTTACCCCAGTAAAATAATTGCTTTCAAATATTTATTATCTAAGCCCAGTTCAGTACTTTACCAAGATGTTAATGGGCAGTTCAAAGACATGATCATAATGTTATGGTTAAAATGACATTGAAACTGTATATTTTCAGTAGTGTATAAATGCTTGCAGTAGCACATGTTTTTGTCTCTTATAGATATTAGTCTATCTCTAATCGTTTGATATAAAATAATCAATAAAAGTAAAGATTTAATTCAACAAGTTGCAAAGAGTTAATGAAACACAGTTCTAAATCATAAATTAAATTCTGTAATTGCAAAATAATAAATTAATCAAGTTAAACTAAAGCAGACACAGCTCATAACTGATAAAATATTTTCACAGAATGGTCTGCAAAAGAAAAAGTTGTTAAATACATTCAGTTTTGGTAGTGATACTTAATATAATTGTATTAACTATGTAAAATTGCATTTTGATTTGTTGTATCAAAAGACTATATAATGTGCTAAAAAAATACATATCAGTATAAAATGTTTTGAGTATGTTTAAAAACAGAGGGAATTGTTAGATATTATGAATTTAAGGCTGAAATTAATTCTGTTCTAAATATGCTGAAAGAAAAAGCTTGCTTAAATGCAGAAACAGAGTTTAGTAATATGTGATCAGCAACCATACTAAATGACTGTGGCTTAAAAAAATAAGGAACTTACTTATGAGTGTATTACACACACATCAAGAAAGCTGAACTTCTTACAGACGTGACAAGAATGTAATCTGCTTTCACTGTGCAACAGGACATGCTTTTCTAAGAAAGTTTAAAAATGTGCTTTTCTAATCCACAAGGCGTTTTCTTGAAGACAGTTTACTTATCAGCATTTGAACAAGAACAGATGTGTTAGCATTTGCGTCATCAAGCCAGTATCTTTCCAAAACCTAGAGGGTGTGAGTTTAACTAAAATATGTATAAAAAGTCTGTATTAAATCTAGTTGTTAGGGGTATGGTAGGGACACATTTGGTGTTCTGAGGTAAATGTTATATCTCTCACATCATCTGTACTATATGAGAAGTAAAGTTGGAACAGTACTTTTAAGCTGCAACATTTGTCCGGTTTGGTTTATTATAAAAAGTTATTGGTTACTGCTCTTAAAGTCAGATGCTGTATCAGTGTATATTCTGCAAGTTTCTGTATGCGACAGACTGTGAATGCAAATATAACCAGACTTTGAATTTTAGCAGAATCCAGCCAGCAAGACCGAGTGTCTTAAGAACACTTCAAATCCCACAGCAAGAGCAAGCAGTAAGCAGCAGTAAGCAGAGAGCTCAATATATTTTTTCAATGGTGAGGCAGCTGAGTGACTAGCACCATATAATTTTTCAATGGCAAGCTAGTCTGCATTTGAACCTAAAAATCTGCATTTGAACCTATAATCTGCATTCAAACACAGGGGGAGTGATGGTAAGCCCTGCAGAGGGTTACTTCAGTTAAATTGCAGTAACTAACATTTGCGTATGTGTCAATTCTGAACAGAAGTATTCCAGTTTATGCAGCTTGCAGTAGTAAATTTTTTAGACGTCTACATCCGGAGTGAGACAGAAGTTTCAGTCGCAGTGACATAATTTCGCTAAAGAAAAGGGGGATATCCACTAGCCCAGTAGTCCACTGCCTGTTGTGCTTTCCCAGCTTCTCAAGTGACTTTGAAAAATTTCCAGCCATCTGCAACAACAGCCTGATCACCTGTTTTCTTGCTCACTGGTAAGACTTTTTTCTACGTCACATTTTTTTAGTATGGATGGTATTCGACGGTTTGGATATTAAACAGTTTGGATATTAGATTAAACAGTATGGATATTTTCATGCATAATTCAAGCAAATGTAAAAAATTGCAATGTTGGTATACACAGCACATTAGTAAATGTAAAACCTTAGTAGGGCAGGTTGATAGTAAGGCATTATGCAAATGTATTACAATATTTAACTGGTATCTCAAAGAAAACCATGTGAAATATGACAAACATTTATTGTGTGATTCAACAAAAACTGCATTTTGTGTATTATGTCATAAAAAAGTATTACATGATGTTGTTAAAACAATAGACTGTGAAGACAGATCTGTTCATGATAAAGAAGTAACTAAGGCTAAAGTGTTTCTATTATATTCAGATGTTGAACAGTTATGTCCTGTCACCACATGTGAGTCAAATCAGTTACTGATAGAACCCTTATTACATTTTGTTACAAAGAAATGCAGTAAACTTCTAAAAAAGAGACGCAATGAGTTCAGGAAGTTTAGAGAAGTTATACAAACATTTTTTCAAAAGTGCATAGGAGTTTCAGATTCAGCAGAACAGGTTCCTGAGACATATCAGGCAGACCATGAGGAGACTCTTAAACAACAGTTACAAGATGAAGAAAACAGATTAGCTGAACTGACAGAGACTGACTTCCTTCATATATTGGGAAAGAGTAGGAAACTACAGCTGATCTGTACAAAAGAAATATATTTTATAACATGTTTGTGTTTTGAAAATGGTTAAGCTTACATGGTAGGATGATAGGATCTGACAAATCATTCTCAAATGTTTAAAACCTCCATTCAATTAAAGCAATATATTTATCAGTACTACAGTAAAGTAGAGCATATGACTGCCATTCTTAGCATAGTCAAAAGGTAAACAAAACAGTTCTAATGTATAAAAATTAAATAAAAATAGTTAATAAGAGTAATGTTTTAAAGTCACAAGACTGACATGCATGCATTTTCTTTTTATACAACACACAAGAATAACAGGCAGACAACAGCAAATATAAATAATGTAAATATATAAATGCATTTGTTAAGCTAATATCTATTTATTTTTTTACATTTTTATTTATAATTGTATAGTAACACCACAACAAACAGTTAAAGTTCTGAATTTTAAAAAGAAATAAAATCACGGATGGTATTAGTCAAACAGTCTTTTTAAAATGAATGTCAGAACAGTTAAATAAATAAAAAAATACTGAAATCAAAAGTAAAAAAATATATATGATTAAAGGAAAAATGCTAAAAAGGGTTAACTGAAATGTGAGCTCAGACCTTCCTAAACTGGATGAATAGTTACAGGAAATGTTGAAAAGATAAGATAAGAAACAAGACTGCTAGACAAGTGGCTTGAGTTTTTCTAAAAACTTATTATTTAAAACATAATTGTTAAAATGTTCACATGCAACACTATTTGGTAATTATAATAAAACATCACAATTGTGCATATATGTCACTGATAAAAATAAAAAAAACCTTAGTTACATCAAGTATAGCCAGATGGGTTATAGTATACATACAGTTTAAATAAAGTATACAGGAGGGTACAAATAACTACTACTAGTAGAAATAGACAGCAAAGGCAAAAGAAAAGATGATCATATCAGACAAAGGTCTACAGTTTAATAACCTAATAAAGCAAATGTATAACCAAAGTGTTGGGCTGACATATATTATAAAGCAGATATACAATACTGCAGTTCTGCAGGGGGAGGGGTACTTTATCAGTTTTACACACTGTGTGAGCAGTATGTGTTGCAAAAGGGTCTGAAATAAAGCCACAGAGCAGAAATAATATATTGTTCCTTCTTAACAATACTGTTTCAGGGGGAGGGAAAAACAGGTATTAGTGCATTAGAAATATTGGTAAACAGATTAAACCTGACAGGATAAGATTTTTTACAAGTTGTTAATAGCTATCATAATGGCCATTGTATTGTTTAGTATTAAATTGTATTTACAACCTGTTAAACTGTAAAGTTATACAAAAGATGGTTTAAAAAAAAACAAGAGATGGCTTGAAATTGATTACAGCTATACAAGACAGAGTAAAGATATGTAAAAAACTGAACAAGATTGGACACTATTTTTAATATGTTTTTGGCAAGACAATGTTGGTATAAAAAAGCATGAATATTTTTAATTGCTGAGTATGTAGTTTAAAATAACAGGACATATGCATTTGGTGCCAATTCCACTAGATATTTCTAAAGAGACATAAACATTTTCCAAGATTTTGCTTAATATTAATGCTATTAAATTTGTAAGATTAGACTAAATTTACTTTATAGTCTTTGTATGTACAAATACAGAAGAATTCAGTACAAATTAAATTAATGCCTAGCAATGAATATGTGTGAAAAACCATGTTTTAAAAAATTGGGTTCAGGATAGCTGCTAAATTGAAATGCATGAATAGCAAACAGTCTGTGTAAATACATACTGTACAGAATACATTGTAATAATTTAATTTAATTTAACATTTGTTGACCGGGAAAGTCCGACTAGGTTCCACAGATCCTGTTTTCAATGGAGTCCCGGGAGAAATGCTCCAGAAGCATGTCTTTAGAATGTGGGAGGAAACCGAAGTACTCAGAGGAAACCCACGCGAATGCAGGGAGAACATGCAAACTCCACACAGAAGGCACCCCAGCCGAGAATCAAACCGGAGAACCTCTTGCTGTGAGGTGACAGCGTTAACCACTGCACCACTGAGTTTAAAAGTAATTTGTCAAGTTGTAATATCACTGGTTTTACCCCAGTAAAATAATTGCTTTCAAATATTTATTATCTAAGCCCAGTTCAGTACTTTACCAAGATGTTAATGGGCAGTTCAAAGACATGATCATAATGTTATGGTTAAAATGACATTGAAACTGTATATTTTCAGTAGTGTATAAATGCTTGCAGTAGCACATGTTTTTTGTCTCTTATAGATATTAGTCTATCTCTAATCTTTTGATATAAAATAATCAATAAAAGTAAAGATTTAATTCAACAAGTTGCAAAGAGTTAATGAAACACAGTTCTAAATCATAAATTAAATTCTGTAATTGCAAAATAATAAATTAATCAAGTTAAACTAAAGCAGACACAGCTCATAACTGATAAAATATTTTCACAGAATGGTCTGCAAAAGAAAAAGTTGTTAAATACATTCAGTTTTGGTAGTGATACTTAATATAATTGTATTAACTATGTAAAATTGCATTTTGATTTGTTGTATCAAAAGACTATATAATGTGCTAAAAAAATACATATCAGTATAAAATGTTTTGAGTATGTTTAAAAACAGAGGGAATTGTTAGATATTATGAATTTAAGGCTGAAATTAATTCTGTTCTAAATATGCTGAAAGAAAAAGCTTGCTTAAATGCAGAAACAGAGTTTAGTAATATGTGATCAGCAACCATACTAAATGACTGTGGCTTAAAAAAATAAGGAACTTGCTTATGAGTGTATTACACACACATCAAGAAAGCTGAATTTCTTACAGACGTGACAAGAATGTAATCTGCTTTCACTGGGCAACAGGACATGCTTTTCTAAGAAAGTTTAAAAATGTGCTTTTCTAATCCACAAGGTGTTTTCTTGAAGACAGTTTACTTATCAGCATTTGAACAAGAACAGATGTGTTAGCATTTGCGTCATCAAGCCAGTATCTTTCCAAAACCTAGAGGGTGTGAGTTTAACTAAAATATGTATAAAAAGTCTGTATTAAATCTAGTTGTTAGGAGTATGGTAGGGACACATTTGGTGTTCTGAGGTAAATGTTATATCTCACATCATCTCTACTATATGAGAAGTAAAGTTGGAACAGTACTTTTAAGCTGCAACATTTGTCCGGTTTGGTTTATTATAAAAAGTTATTGGTTACTGCTCTTAAAGTCAGATGCTGTATCAGTGTATATTCTGCAAGTTTCTGTATGCGACAGACTGTGAATGCAAATATAACCAGACTTTGAATTTTAGCAAAATCCAGCCAGCAAGACTGAGTGTCTTAAGAACACTTCAAATCCCACAGCAAGAGCAAGCAGTAAGCCAGTAAGCAGAGAGCTCAATATATTTTTTCAATATATATATATATATATATATATATATATATATATATATATATATATATATATATATATATATATATATATATATATATATATATATATGTGTGTGTGTGTGTGTGTGTGTGTGTGTGTGTGTGTGTGTGTGTGTGTGTGAATATATATATATATATATATATATATATATATATAGATATAGATATGTATGTGTATATATATATATATATATATATATATATATATATATGTATGTATAGATAGATATATACATGACTGCAAACTAGGTGCCATAATTGATTCCCCTGCTGATGTAGACATCCTGCAAAAGGGCCTCATCGAGACAGATACCAGTTGCCAAAACCATGGCCTCAAGATAAATGCCAAAAAGTGCATTGTCATCCCCTTTGGTAAAGACATGGTACACATGAAATTCCAAATAGGGGGAAGTTCACTTAACACAGAAAGTGTGATAAGAGACCTTGGGACCCAAGTAGATAGTAACCTCTCCTTTGATAATCACATTGCAACAGTGGTCAGAAAATCTTTCTACTTGGCGTACCTAATCACAAAAGGGTTTGCATCTAGAAAAAGAGAAGTCATTGTCAACCTCTACTCATCACTTATCAGATCCCTCATTGAGTACAATTTTGTTTGTTTGGGATGTACCTCACAAGACACCTATAACAACAGGAGAGGCCCCAAAAGTACCTCACCAAGAAGATTGCTGGCTTCAAACAGTTGCCATATGCCGACCGGCTCAAGAAACTCCAACTCTACTTGGTCACATACCGCTTACTCAAGGAGATCTCTGTCTGACATACAAAGCTATGTCAAACCCAGAATTGATGGACATGCTCTACTTAAAGAAATCCCGGTCTCCCCAAGCTACATGCTCTAGGGACCTAAACCTCACCACATCAATAAATAGGACATGCTGGATGGATAGATTCTTGACCCAGAGACTTCCAATGCTCTGGAACAAAATTCCCATCCACATTAAGCAGAGCTCATCATTAGCACTCTTCAAGAAAAACCTTGATGGGTGGATGGGTAATTGGAAATTCACCCCTGGAATCACGTCAGTGGCTCTGCTCGATAGAGGGGCAGGAATTTAATCTACATACGTGGCAAAAGCCAAGACACTTTTGGCTAGGCTTACTTATGCCCTCGGGCTGAAAGCCTAGTACCTACCTATGAACCAATGGTATATATATATATATATATATATATATATATATATATATATATATATATATATATATATATATATATATATATATATATATATATATATATATATATATATATATATATATATATATATATATATATATATATATATATATATATATATATAAATATAATATATATATATGTGTGTGTGTGTGTGTGTGTGTGTGTGTGTGTGTGTATGTGTATATGTATATATGTACATATGGACCAAGGGTGACAGACTTGGGGTCATAGACACAAACAAAAGGCCAATATTGACATATTGCTGTGATAAACTGAGAAACTTCCTGGTGTAACAGGGTTTGTTGTGACATTTCTCTTCTGAGTGATATGAAGTCAGTAACTCACATGGATGTCACCATGTACTGACTGCAATCATCAGAGTATGCTACTGGATTTCTAATGATAGGAAATGTGTGAGTAACACAACTCATGTAAGACTCCAAACTCTGGCCAGTCTGCAGATAGCCCTACAGGTGAGAGATTCCTCAACCACATATGACTGTCATGCCAGACTTTAAATCATGTAGAACAGCCATATCCACACAAACCTTGTTAAACCAACATTACTTCAAATGTAGAACAGCAATACTTACATTCTGTCCCCATGTCTGGAACATCCCTCTCCTGTTTGTTGGCCTGTCTCCACAGTGTATGTTGTAAGAGGTATTTCCAACTACCCTATGTGATGCTGTTTGTCAAACACCCATATGAAGTCATGCTCACAGTGAAGGAAAAGGGCCAGCACCCACATGAAGTGCTTAGTTATAGGAGTGTGTTTCCATTCAATTGGCTATAGGAATGATACCACATCTTTTTCACATGTAATTAGCAAGTGGAGGACTGAAATTTGTGCACAGGCCATCAGCTGATCATGAGCATTTCTTACAAACCTTAAGCTGCTGTCTATGCAAAACAGATGTACTTTTCCACATCCACCAGAGAGGGGGAGAGAGAGAGAGGGGGGTGGGAGAAAGAGAGACAGAGACAAAGTAATAAAGGAAGGGAGTAAGACAGTAAGAGCCAAGTGTGTTTGGGTATGATCCGTGGGTTGAGAGTGGTATCTGGGTATTATAATGGTTACCTATATTGTTTACTAATCCATACTGTCACATAGTAATTGCACATGGCTGCACACATTTATGGCTGAGGATTTTCTACAACAGCCTCTACAGTGTTTGAAAACTGTTGACCTTGTAATAGGTCCTCAATATAATGATGCAGCAAAACCCACACTGCAATGGATCCAGTCATTGCACAATCACTCCAACACCCACACAGGTTACTGATGACACACACATACACACACACACGTACCAGTATTAAGTTTCAAACCTCTACCTGATTATGTATTGCTATTACAGTGTTACACAGTTATTGCACGTGCCATGGAGCTTACATGTTGGAGAGTTGTCCAACGGTATCTTTGACAGTGAGTAACATCAGCAACAGTGCTATAGGAGGGATAAGGGAAGTGTACTAAGTGTAAATGTCCACAAAAACAGGTGTCAATGGAGACAAACCTACACTCTCTCAGGGAAACACACACATTATCACAGGTGGCAGGATCAGGATTAGAACTCCTAATTAATTAGCTTACTACACTACAGTATTATGCAGTTATCACAAGCATCACAGATATTATATGGCTGATACATGGCCAAAGGGTTATTTCAAGGTGAATGACATCAGCAGGCTTGCTAAAGTAGGGCAAGGGGAGGTGTAGTGACTATGAATGGCCACAAAATCATTAATCTCTACACACACACACACACACACACACACACACACACACACACACACACACACACACACACACATTTGCCAGTACTGAGATGCATAGGTCCATTGCTTCACATGTGTATAGTAAGTGAATGGGCCTGAAGACTGTACAAGGCTAGGCAAAGGGAATACCTTGGCATCAGGCCACATGACAATGGTTTCCAGTGTGGCTCAGAGGTGTAGTCCCTGGCGTGGTCTCCACAGGTGGGTATTGTATTCAACATCCACTCATCTGGGTTACTATTGTGGGTGGACAGTGGACTGCTTCCCATGTATGTGAGCTATGTTCCATAACATGGACAGTGTCTGGGTTCTGCACATGTCCCTCATGTAGGTTCTTTGATGTGTGGAAGTGTACTTGAGGTCTCTGGGGCATGCTGTGTGGACAGATTGTTATCTTCTGATGTAGAATTCCTGACCTCATTTGGAGAGACCAGGCTATGGAGCTGAGGTCGTACTTGCACCTACATTGACAGCATGATACAGGTATTCAATGGAGTTAGTGGTGTCTGTCCATACAAGGCATGTGTATACGGCATGGTATTCCCTTTGTAGTTACATTTGCAGACTCTACAGTTGTTGCAGGCGTCCAGTGAGGAACATAGCAAAAGGACTACTGTAAGCATTTATTTACTTACTGTAGGGATGGAACAGGGTGCCATGTCCTTTTGCTTGCTGAACAACACACAGTCAGAAGATGTAAAACATCAAAGTACTTTCTGATGTCAGTAGCACTGTTGTGGTCAACAGGCATATAGTCCACTGCAATCACACCGTGGTTACTATCTGTGAGGCAATATGCAGGGAACTACCACTGTAGTGGTTGTTGCCTAGCCAATTGTGTTTGTATATGAGATGTGGGTGGAGAGTGTTCTCTGAGTAATACAAGGGTTGCCTATAATGTTCATCAATCCATAATATCACATGTAGGGCTATGGATTTTCTACACCAGCTTCTCTGGTGTTTGACATCTGTTGTCCTTGTAAGGTGGACATTGTGACATATACTAGCTCCTCAACACAATAATTTAGTAAAACCTACCTACAATGCACCCTGTTATTACACATTCACAGCAATCTCCACAAAGGATATTGATGACAGACACACACACACACACACTTATCAGTACTGAGATTCAAACTCCTACCTAGCTATGTATTGCTACTACAATGTACCACATTTATCACATGTAGCACAGAGCTTATTGTATGGATGTTGTCCCAAGGTATTTCTAAGGAGAGGAACATCACCAGCCCCTGTAAATAATGGCATTGGGTGATGTAGTGGCAAAATAATTTTACCTTAAACACGCATTTACATTTGTTAGGGGTAAGGCTCAAACCTTTATCTAACAATCTTTACGAACCATTATGTTACGCATTTACCACATGCACCACTGACCTCACATGGCTTAGAGTTGGCAACCAGTACTTCTAAGGTGGATGATATCTGCAAGACTGCTAAAGTCAGGCTCTGTGATGTGTACTGGGTGTAAATGGGGCCAAAATGTTTGAGGTATTAACACAAACACTTGCCACAGATGAGATTCAAACCCATACCTGTGCAGTTACTGCTATTACATTGTTACACATTTATGGCATGCACCATGGAGCTTATAGGGCTAACCTTTGTCCAAATGGATATTTCTACATGACTGACATCAGCAGGCTTGCTAAAGTAGGGCAATGGGAGGTGTAGTGACGGTGAATGGCCTCAAAATCATTAATCTCTACACACACACACACACACACACACACAGAGTTTCATAGGTGCCATGTTGGGGATTAGAACTCATACCTAGCTAGTGTGCTACACTATTGCATTATGCAGTTATCGCATGCACCACAGAGCTTATAGGGGCAGCCCTTGTCCAAATGGTATTTCAAGGTGACTGACATCAGCAGGCTTGCTAAAGTAGGGCAATGGGAGGTGTACTGACTGTGAATAGCCTCAAAATCATTCATCTTGACGCACACATACACACACACACACACACACACACACACACACACACACACACACACACACACACACACACACACACACACACATACACACACACACACACACACACACACACACACACACACACACACACACACACACACACACACACACACACACACACACACACACACACACACACACACACACACACACACACACACACACACACACACACAGTTTCCATGTCTGGGATTAGACCTCCTACCTAGCTAGTATATTACACTATAGCATTACATAGTTATTGCACTCACCATGGAGCTTATGGGGCCAAAAATTGGTCAGAGTGTTATTTCAAGGTGACTGACATCCGAATGAGTGCTAACATGGGCAAGGGAAGTGCAGTGTGTGTGAATGGGCCATAAAACATTCCTCTGGAAACACACACAGCACTCAGTCACATACACCTTTACATTTGACAAGACTGGGTATACAAATGCTAGATGAATACTGATTTGTACTATCATGTTATACAGTTATCACAAGCACCACAGACACTATAGGGCTGAGGGCTACCAAAAGCAAATGTCTCCCATGTTTGACATCGGCACCTCATATGATATTGGCCAATTGGATGTGTGGTGGGTGGGACAGGCCTCATGATAGCAATCTTTTTGTCAATGTCTGCCTCTCCCTTTCTCACATCTTCTTGTGTGTATGTTTGATCTATTATAGTATGTTGGCCTTGGATATGTTTGAGTGTTCCTATCCAATGTGTGTGTAAAGCATGAATGGTCTGCAATGTGGTATGTGTGCACAGACACCTGCGACTGACAGATATGTATATTCCACTGTTGTTGTCAGACATGGGCTTCATTTCTTTAAGTGTTGGAGCATGCCCAGTATGATCTTCTCTATTTTGTTGTCAGACATGGGCTTCATTTCTCTAAGTGTAAGAGCATACCCAGAATGACCTTCTGTATTGAGTGTGTGAATCCATTCCAGGTAGTTTGTACTCCAGTGCTGGATTTTGTGTTCTACACCTACAGCTAGCAACCTGTTTCTGCAGGATATCTGTAGACAGGATGACAATATGGAGTCACAATGGGTGAAGGATAGTGGGATACAGTAACTATTGTGTCTGTGCTGCTTGTGTTACAGTGTTGGTGTTAGCAGAGATATTCAGACATATGTACGGTTTTACACTGTGATGTATTATATCATCAACTACTGACAGATATACTTATTTGCTCAGAGTTATTTCCTGGGAAATACAAGATGAATGAAGCTGTGTCCTATTGTTATATGCAGCATACATATTCTTGCACACTCATGCCATTCTGGAGGGGTAGCTGTAGACACTTGCTGATAGGTCTGTGTAAATGGTTCAGCACCTTGGTACTGTGGTGGCTGAGAATCCCCTGCTTGTACATCTATCGACATAACAGAATATCCATATCCTGCTGTGGCCATACCTCTCAGCTGTACAGATTCACCCAGGTTACCCAGAGGCAGGGCTCATATATCTGGTCAATTCCCCTTCACATTATGGTTTACAAAAAGGTTTGTAGCCACCCATTACTGGGTTTGCAGGCAGGGGTAGTATAGACACACATCAGAGTTTCAGACTTCACACACTCCATGGCATCCATGCTTTTACACCCCCCCACTCTGTTATTTTATCCTCTTCCTAACATTATTCAAGTGATATCTGAGAAGTATCCCTATAGTTGTCCCTTCATCCCAATTGTGTGGTTCCACACTTCATGCAGTAGGACATGGTGGGCATGCTCCTGGGATTTGTTGACATGGCCTTGCATTTGTGTTCTGTGGACTGTGTTATGTTGTTAATTGGGTCCCCATGGGATAACATACAATGGCAGTATGGCTAAGGCGCAGGCCTTTGACAGAGGACTGTAGGGAATTTAGTAGTGATGCAGGCCATCTGTAGCAGGCTGATGCATTCTGTCACTCCTACTGTCCCAGGCTGCATATCACGGGATTCCCCCGGGGTGACAGGCTGTGTGTGTGAGGTGTTAATGGCAATAGTTCCTGCCCATATTAATCCATTGTTCTGGATGCTGGCAGGGTGCTGCTTACAGCTAGGGGCACACCTGCATGGGACACTGCTTCAGCATGCTGCATTCTGTGTGTATTCCCATACAGAAGTGGGGGTCATACTGTACTCATTCCCAAAAGCAGGGATATGACCTGTGATAAACCTGTGACTGATGGGGTGAGCTGAGTGCAAGTGTGATATGGAAGCTTCTTGCAGCTGACTCACAGATATACACATGACATTCCCCCTGTACTGCCTTGTGTGGGGACATAGGCAGTCTCTCATTACTTCATAACTGTGCTTTTTGTGGTCTGCTAGTAATTGGCCAGACTACATCAATATTCCATACTACACAGGCAACTAATGTGCTGCTAACCTGTATGTACAATTCCAAAGGTATGTGCAGTTGACAGTTACATTGTATGTACTCTGTCTAGGGTACTTCCACCTGTGTACTGTGTGTATGTCTGGACCCACATTCATGGCATGTCCATCTTTCAGATGGTGACAGATATTGACATCTGAACAATGAGTATGGATGACTGCTGAATTGGGTCTTGCTGGGATGCATTATGGTTGGGACTGCAGTTGTCAGAATATGGCCCTGTCATCGACTGTACTGACCATAGGCCACCGGGATATACCCCGCCATGCCTGCATGCTGACCACTTCCACACAATATACAACGCACAACAACCTAACACACAGAGCCCTGCATATTGTACACATGCAACAATCTATCCTGTAAATTGGGCCAGCTCAGGTAATCTGTGCTCCACTGTTATTAAACCCACACGTACATGTTACTGCCTTTCCACATATGATTGTGGGGGGGAGGCACACCTGACACCTGTGAACATTTGCTGTGACTGTACTGGCATTTCGGGCACTATGTTGGCTTCCATTTTGTTTTGTATTCTGACCTATCATGCAGACTAGAGGCATATCAGTAGAGTACAGATCATAGGTTTTTATTGATCTACATTTCAGTTTCAGACTTCTTACCCTTTAGAACTAACATACAACTATCTGACCTGTTGTAGTCTGTCTGTGTAGGTCTGGAGGGGGTCTGTTCTCCATTGCCATCAATTGGAGGCCTTAGCACAGCCTTTCTTTGTGGTCATCTATACCTGTCCTGCTGGCTGAGGCTGTTGTTGAGTATGTGAGCCTCAATGACATGCATGTGTGTGTCCTATGTACACACATTTGGGCCACCACATGTACTTCAATAGGATTTGTCACCTTGTCTAGTACTGCCTACTTTGTTGATACCAGTATTTGTTATGGGTTTCATGCTGCGCATATAGGTGTCCACTATCTGTTGCCATCCCATTCAGCCACCCGATTCCCTTGCATGCTCACATCCATACCATAGTACCATAGATACAACTAGTAGAACATACTACTCCATTACCTTGTGGCTGTGCCAGTATTGAGGATGGTGCTGGAGGGCTGACTATGTCAGATGCACATATTACACTCCCTATACATGGTAAAGCACAGGTAGTGTCATATTTGGCATCCCTTTTACTGTATGTGCAAGTCAGAGAGAAGTGTCATTCCCTGGGTTCCTACTGTGTCAGTGTATGTGCTATGCGTTTCTTCTTTGCCAAAGCCTGGGCATATTGGGCATGCCTTCTTCTGCCTACATGGGCAGGCTCAGATTTTTTCCTCCCCTGAATCACTCTGTGCCTGTGCTGGGCTTGGCAATGGTGGGGGAATGTGTGGCCCTGCCCTGTGCTTTTCCTGCTGCAGATGTTTCCACAGGATCATATTGTATAGCATGGGACATACAATTAAAATTTGTGTACATGTAGCTGGACAGTACTGCAAGGTTCCACCAGATATGTCCAGGCACCAGAACCATAACTTGAGCATCCCAAACACGTGCTCTAGTATGATTCTGATTTGTACGTGTGCCTCATTATGGAGTTCTTGCTCTTGTGTGTGTGCATTTCTGATGGGTGTCATCAGCCATGGCTCCAGTGTGTAACCAGCATACCAAACTAAGTGGCATTATCAGATGTCCCCACTGGCAAATCTCTGGTACAGCTGTGTCATATGCCAGATGTGTGATAGCTTCCAGGGCTGCCAGCATACACATTCTTTATAATGCCCGGGGCATCGCACATGACCTGGCAGTTGATGGAGGGGAAGCCCTTGCAGTTTATGTAGGCCCTACTCCACTCACCGGGTGGTGCTTTGATGTGTATGTGCATGCAGTCTATAGCACCCACTACCTCAGGGTATTCTGCTATTTGGTGGAAGAGATACATATTGCTGGTCAACACCTCATGGGTATTGAGGAAATATATGTGCTCACTGGCATGTGCTGACATTACATTCAGGAACTGGTGGAGTACCCTGGATGCTGATGCCTGTGAGATCCCCATGATATCCCCAGTTCGCCTTTGGAAGATATCTTTGGCTAGTATTCTTATGCCTACATATACCTTGATATCCACTGAGATAGGTTCCCCTCTGTTGGTTCTTGGTGTGAAGTGTGGCCAGCACAGCTCAACAATTTGCTGTAGGAAGTTTCTGTCCACCCTATAGTGCTCCACTATCTCCATCTCATGTAGCCCCTGGTAGGTTACCCTGGGTCTGTACACTCTTCTCCTTCTCCTCACTGTGGGTTGGTCATCAGCATTCTCATCCTCAACACCCTCAGCCTCTTCCACATATTGATGTATGAGAGTGACAGCAGCCCCTATCATTTTGTTAGTTTTGTCAGGTAAAATGTACCAGCCTGTGTACACCGGTGGTGTAGAGTTTGTGGGAAAAGCCAGAGTGAAAGGTGTTTGCATAGTTTATAGTAGCGTGCTGGGCTGGGCTGCTGCCTGTGTAATTGGCTGATTCTGATACATTTCACCTGCCAGCTATGCTAGTTCTTCTTAATTGCCTTCCTACTGCTGTTTTCCCTTCTCATTGCCTTCCCGTTTAAGCCCCAATGTGCGGCGCACATACCCAGTGCTCAGATGTGAACAGAGCTGCTGTTTCCTGTTTTTTTTTTTTAAACCTGATGCGCAGTGCGCACACACATTTAGGCAATGTAAACATTGCTAGGCAGCCTCAGACACTCCCCTCTTCCTTAGCTGTGCTTAGCTAAGGGAAAACACAGGCCACAGAGCTCCAATAAGCTTACAGCATGCATGACACTCTCCCTTATGAAGTCATCTACCTCTTAGGTTTATACCATGGTGTTGCTGCACCTACATGGTTGGGTGCAAGCTAACAGTGAGGGGAAATCTGTGATTCAATATCAATCCCCTCTTTTGCATAAAACTGCCTGCTATTTCATGGTTACAAAACTGACACTCAGCCCTTAGCAACCACTATTCCATGGTATTGTTGTCTTATGCATGCCATTAGCTATTATGGCAGATTGCTGATTTTGGTTTAAAGCTTATTTCCAACTTTTTTTCTTACTTTCGGGCCAATCCCATTTGTGCACTGCTGCCCTACGCTTAAATGACCGATATCGGCCAAAAAAAATAAAAGTTATCTTTTATAATTTTGCAACTATTTCCCATGCCAACGGCCATATATTTGGCCATTGGCATGCTTACTACATTGAATACATGCTTTCTTTGGAGCTGTCATGCCTCTGTTTTGTAATTTGCAGTAATGCATTTGGTTAGTAGCTGAATACATTTCTGCAGGTTACACTATTCCTGCACAGATGCCTGCCTGCTTCCTGGATCTCTAATTCACCTCATTTGCATGTTTTTCACCTGCAAATGGGGTAATTAACATACATGAGCTGTGTCTGTGCAGGAATAGTGTAGGAGCACTGGTGCACTTCCCAGGAGCTTGTTCCTGGATCGCTCATCGGCCATATTGCATGCAGCAGCTCTTGCACTATTTCTGCATTCTGTGCAGAGCTTGCTGAATCCTGGGGAGTATGTTACAAGAAATTGGTTTATTCATTTCACTGTGTATTCGCTAAGCTCTGCACCTTGCAAATATTAATATTTAAAAAGAAACATAAACAACATTACAAAACAAATTTTAGCACACATGACAGATTTTTACACAAGCCTGGATTTGAAATGTCACACCAATGAACTTACATAACATGAGGGTGTCTTAGCCCTCTTTGCCACAGAAACAGTTTTGCAGCAGGAATGCAAATTATTGTGCATACAAGCAAATCCCATGCCATACACAGTATTACCAGCACATATAGAACTTGTACTCTCTCACTTGTTTGTACATATGTTAATTACATATTTAGTGCAATGGCTGATCATACAATCATTTATGAGTATTGTCTGCATTAATGCAGCTCTATTTTCTCTTTGTATTGTGTTCATTCTTCTCTTATGTGATCAGTAATATCAGACATCCAGTCTTTAAGGCAATTAGTATCATTGTCCTTAAAATGTATGGCAATATTAAATGACAATAATATACAGTATTCAACAAAGGCAATGGAGTTTGGCTATTAGTGAATAGAACTGCTAACTTCCATTTAAAACACTGATACAATTATTTCTACACTTTGTAAGTATAACTTGGGTGACACAGCTACTGCAGATAAGGGAGTCTGAATTGCTGTTGTTTTCCTTTTCCTTACCAGTAATCATTCACAATTGCAATCCATTAGCAGCTAACACTGAGGGAGTGCCTGCACTGTGTTTACACTTATTACATGGAGCCAAAAGTTTGGATTCAACAGTTCTAATGAGTTCACACCTCATTTGCATCTTCACCATGCTCACAGGCCTGAATCAGCACTATAAAAAGGTAAACATGCAGCTGGGGAACCTGAAGGTAGGAGAGTTGTGTATGTGGACAGCACAGATGAAGATTGCTATTACTTTGGACTTATCTGCACAGAAGATGGCTGATCTTCATAAAATATGATTGAAGTTTTCAATTACATACATCACATGCTATTAGGAATATATACCTTTGGCTAGGCTTATATAGGTCCTAGGGCCAATAGCCTACTACCTACCTATGAACCTGTATTGGATGGGAGATAGGAAATTCACCCCGGGGATCACTTCTGTGGCTCTGCTTGACAGTGGCACAGGAAAATAATTTTCTTGGGTGGCGAAAGCCAGGGTACCTTTGGCTAGGCTTATATAGGCCCTAGAGCCAATAGCCTAGTACCTACCTATGAACCTATATATATATATATATATATATATATATATATATATATATATGTGTGTATATAAAATTATGTGTCTACCTTATCTGATATTATTGACATCCCACTATAGATATATATGGTTCTACTTGAGATCAGTCCATTAAATCGAATTTTACTTTACCGAGACAACAGCACTAAAACCTTTCTTTAGCTAACATTCACATGACTGGAATTTTAATCCGGGAATGGAGACAGTTGGCCACCATGAAGAAATTTGCCCTTTTTTCCACTATACTGTGATTTCAGAGTTGGCATTATTTAGATAGGAGGGAGTGGGGGGTCATGGGTTTGACATGCTTCTGTGTGTTTGTGTTTTATGTTGGCCAACTGCCTGCTTTCCCAGATTAAAATTCCTATGATGTGAACATTTGTTAAACTAAGTTTTCTGTATCGCCATCACAGTTAA